>NW_024502458.1:0-135602 GCF_017590055.1 Onychostruthus taczanowskii | reverse complement strand
CCCCCCGCCCCAAAAAACAAAAACCAAAAACCTCCAATATCATTTTGGTCTTGTTTAGTTATGTTATTTTGACTCCATTGGAATATTCTTCTGCATAGCCTATTGCAACAATTTCAACCTTTTGTCCTAAACTCTTTTTGAAAAAATGCTTGGACATTTCTTGGATACTGAATAATCAAATGTTTTGGGTTTTGGGGTTTTTTTAAAAATTTTATTTATTTGTTCATATGGAGCCAAATCTCATTTATCTGTACCCCTTTGATCTGAAACTCAGTCCTTTGAATCTAGGTTATGTCCCCCTGGTGTGAATTACTTATACAATAACTCCCTCAATTATTTGAAGCCCTGTTTATCCAAATGTTTTGATGTTCCAAAAGTATTTTGAAAAAACAGGACTCTGCTGTCATTGGATATATCAGATATCTTTGGGGATGCATATGGGATGATTTCCCCTGACCTTATTCTGTATAATCTTGTGCTTAAATGAACAAGCAGTGTAAACTTAAGTGTATAGCTGGCATATTGGCATAATCTTCGGTTTTTGTACTCTTTTCTCCATTATTTTTCGTTTGTTATTCTCATTTAAGGACTTAATTTCTCTCAGGAAGGACTCAACACTGATCCCAGCAAAAATTTTTGCTCAAGTATGCAGTGAACAAAAATGAAATTATTTTGAATTTTGCTGTTTTATCATACTTCTGGGGAAAAAAAAAAAAAAAAAAAAAAAAAAAAAAAAAAAAAAAAAAAGCAGAGCAAAGGATTGGCTGTTTTTTTTGGGTTTTTTTGGTTTTTTTGTTTTTTTTTTTTTTGTTTTTTACCCACTCCCATTGACACTAGCTTCTGTCTAAGGAAAGTCTTTATGATCATTTGGTTTTTTAGATGCTTGTCATTGCCTTTCTTCTTATTCCCATAAAAACCTTCAGGGTCAAGATGGATCATGAGATGATGAAAAAAGCTACAGGAAAAAACAAGTCCATGAGGAAGTTTTGTTTTAATGTTTTTCCCTTGTTCAGTTGAATATATGTGTGAAGTTAGTACTGAAAAAAAGGAAGTGTAAGGCTTCCAAGAAAAGTCACCAATAAAGTTATGTAATTAGCATGGAATAATAAATCAATAGTCTTCTTGTGATAAGAAGAATTTAAGCTAGGAGTTTGTCTCCAACTAGAATAACCTAGTAGCTAATGGTTATGATAAGGACATAATAAAGAGGACAAAAATATTCAGCATTTGCAATGTCAGGATCCATTATCACATCCTGAATTGTGTGTTCTATCCACATATGTATGGACACATGATACCCCTTTGATAAGGGTGTAGGGATTTAGATATTTTGAGAATTAACCTCATTGTATAGATGTTTCATAAGAAACTCACCCAGGTGTTTGAGGGACATTTAGTCATCAATAATGCTGACAAATTGATAATATTTTTATTGAGGATAATTATATCAATTCGCAACATCTCCAAACAGATGTTAACAGTCTAAAATTGAAAATTTTTGTCCTTTGCATTAGGTATCTACTGCCTTTGTAAGAAGCCAAGGAAGACTGCAAGAAATGAAAGGACTGGATTTCATTAAGTGGGTGGTGTTTTGAATTCTTAGAACACACTCAGAGTTCAGACACTTTTCTTACTGTAGCAAGTGTTGGGGAACTTAATTAGTTAACATCAGTTGCTGGAAGGCAGTGCTTCCACACAGACTCCCACTGTGGCAGCTCCTAAAAACTGGTCTATATTGCTCAGCAAAACTATACCATGACAGTAGTTAGGCAGACTCTGGAGATTTTGCTGTTGTTGCCATTATTACTCTTGTTAATAATAATTTAGCTAGTATTATTAAGATTCTTGGTGTTCTACATATTCTAGTACATAATTTTTAATACTCACCCAGACAAAATGAACTGCTAGCTTATTATCTACATATCATCATTGTTTCAAGCAGAATTAAGGTAAAGGCTTGTAAAATGTTTAATAACCAAATAGATAACTGCTTTCACAGTATCATTTCCTCTGGACCGTGGACTCTCTTTATTCCTTTGGAAATATTACTGTCATTTTCTCAAGCCTGATGCTGTCATTACCTGTGCCTCACAGAATTTTTAAACTATTAAGAAACAAAAAGCTATTTCCAGCTTAATACAGCAATGTGAAAACCTCTGTATGAAGTGGTTTTTATTAATACACTGAGCTTTGTGTTTCCTAATAATATGAATATGCAGGCACATTCACATTCACTAAGTGGAGCTGTGACCAGGTCTTGACAGAAATCAAACTTGAAAGCAATCAGACACTTTAGCATGGGGATGGGTCTGTGGTAACTGACCTGTCTTGTGGTACAAGAGACCAAAAGAATGTCTGTCTCCAGTTGTCAGAGCAAGTCTCCACCTACCCTAATACTGTACCTCCAGTGGTGCCTGTGAGTACAAACGTAAGGAAGAAAAAGTCCAAGGCAAGTGTATGTGATTCTTGCCTGCAGTACTCTCTCAGGATCCAATTGTTTTCAGCTCAGGGACTTTCTGAACCAGATGTTGTTTCTGTGTGTGCCTCAACAGATTTTTTTTTCCCCCTGTGAGCTTGTTTTTGTCTTCCCTTAAAATCCTGACACCATGACAGATGGCCAGATATCTCTTCAGATTATGAGCATGCTTCTCAGAAGAGAGTGAATCCTTGAGACAAGTAACGTCCATTGATCAATGCTCAAGACCCCAAAAAGGAAATAAAGAAAATTATGTGTGAGACACAATTCTTGAAATCCTGCAGCTGTAGGGAGCAATTCCAGCTGCTCAAGAAGCCCAGAAATAGTAGAGCTGAGAGTTCAGAGCAGTTGGTGTTTAAGATGTAGAAAACAGGTATGTGAAAACAGAAACACAATTTCTGCCTGTGCTTCTGGAATTCTTAGAACAATTCCATCCATTCAGTTTTTGCCACAAAATGCGTGTGCACCCTGATCAGTGACTGATGATCTTTATGGTGATATCATACAGAAGTGACTGTAAAGTACATATTAGCTGCTATCATGGATGTTTTATGGGCACTTTAACAACGTGCACTGAAGTTGTAGGATGTCAAATACACTGAACAAAGCAAATTCTGTAGATTTTACCACACGTGGTTCGGTGAAATATTCAGTCAACATCCTAGAATATTCCTATATTTCTCTGCTGTGTTATCAAGTAGGTTAAAAAGTATTGATCAGGATGAACAAGGAAAAATATGAATTGTCTAGACCACAGAGTCAGTCTGCCCAGTAGCTGGCAGCCAGGTCACAAATCTCACAGTTCCTGGCACCTGCTCACCCAAGCCAGTGAGTCTGACCCCCCCACTCCCCACTTCCTCCCTTTGTGCTCTTTTTGGTAGAGATTCGGGGGTGCTCTCACACCTGGGGCTGGCCCCTGGAGACGCCCTCACCCCACTTGCTCCCAGATCACTTCCCTACTCACCATCTGGTTTGGCTTGATCAGTGCAAGGGATCACACCCACTCACACACCCACACTTGATCAGTCACTGCCCCACAGACACACAGGCCCTCCAGCCTGGGCTCTGCCTCCAGCTCCTGGGTTCACACCCCCATGCACATGTGTGCACAGACACCCCCCACCCAGCAAAGAATTAGAACATAATTCAGTAAGAACACAGGTCAGACTGCACTGATCAGGCACAGAGCATAACCAGACAGGTATTATGACTAGCCAAGTGTGGTAACTCACCTTATTACTTGCTTACCCCTCTATTTTCTGACTCCTGTCCCTCCCCAAGTCACCTAACCTATCCCCTTTCCCCACATTTGGCTCCACCCATAAACATCCCATAATTAGTCCTCTTCAATATGGAACTGCTTTTCCCTTACATCCCATAACATGTCCCACTCCTCAGCAGTGACCCTTAGGTCTGAAAGCTGACTGGAGAGTGCTTGGTTTGTGCTCCTGCCTCCCTTGTGCCCCTGTGCTCATCCAGATGTGCTGATGGCCCCTGGCCTGGGTGTAGGGCAGCAGGGTCTTATTCAGGCACCTCACTCCTCTTATTGGCTCTCTGATCTCCTCCATGGGATTTTGTTACATGAAATTTTGTATGTTATGCTGTTGGATAACTTGTCTCCTAACTACATGAGGCACTTGGTTTCTTGGTTGCAATAGCCTGCCATTCCTTCTGCAGGGAGAATTACAGGCATGACCCTCAGACAGGAATGGTCATCTGGATTTCTGCTGTGTCCCTTGGAAGATAAGGCATACCTGGCATTTGACACACAGTGGGAAATAACAAAGTTCACAGATTTAGCCCCCACTGGGAATTTAAGAAGAGGACATCCTGCCCTAAGTTCTCAAAAATGCTGGAAGGAAAACTTATAGACAGGCCAGCAATGATGGGAATGGCGAAACGGTAAAAGATCCCTCACTCCATAAAAATACACTATCCCAGCTTATTTGGTAAAAGATGAGCAAAGAGATTGATGAGGTGAAAAAGGAGGACTTTGTTCTTTGCATTCACATCAGTCTCACAGAAAACAAAAGGCATTACTTGAAAACAATCAAAAAGAGTGCCAAGATAAGCAGTAGGCAAATAGAACAATGGAGCCAGGAACCTGAGGCCACTATGCACCAGTGAACAGAACTGATCCATTCATCAAATTGCTACATATAACAGTGGCAAGTGCAAAAGATAAGCTTTTAAGGAAGATAGATCACATGAGGTTGTTGCTAACTTAGGACAGGAGTTGGAATGAAGGCTGCAAGGCAGGTGTAGGTTAGCAACAGCCAACATTCCTGACAGCACAACCAAGGATAAAGCACTAGGAAGGGTTTTATCTGATGAAAGAAAGTGAAGAAGGGAAGAACAATTTAAGGGGTCAAAGAATATTGTTCATCAAAAGAAAAGGAACTACAGGATTTTTTCCTGTGCCAGTTGCACAGGCAAGAAGGCAGAGGCTGTTCTGAAGATTTGCATTATGAGGTCTCAGAATTGCTGAAAATGGTTGCTTTTACTGGGCAAAATTCTGATTTTATATCACAAAGTAAAATCAACATAATTTCCCTTAAAATGTATTTCTTAACTGCACCAATAATTTGTTCATGGAAAAAAAATGCCTCAAAACCAAACCAAACCAAAACAAAAAACCAATAAACCAACCAGTGGCAAACCCCCCCCCCCCCCCACCAAACAACACCAAAACCAACAAAAAACCCCCAACAAAAGTAACAAAAGTCATATACTGAAATAGTAATACGGCCCTGATTTTCTTCAGAGCCTTTCACGTGGGCCAAAACACATGCAGACTGGAAGGACTGGGTACTGTATGCAACAGTTATTAGATATTAGAAAATGTTAGTAGATACTAGAACAATATTTAGACAATTGTGCTGTGCTAAAGCTGCTGAAAGTGCAATTCCTATTCATCAAAAACTGAACAAAACAGCTCCATAGTCCATGAGGTATTTGACAGGGCAGTCCAGAACATAGAGGCTGAAGCACTTTCCCTGCCTCCCCAAAGAGCAGAGAATTGTAGGAGCGTATTTCAGACTCTCTGAAGACTCCATTTTAATGACTCTTCCTTTTAAAGAAAAAGTAAAGGCTATTCTGAAGTTTCCACAGAACCATTCAAGCGCCAGAAGGTCACAGTTCCTAACTCCATAGGTGATGCAGCTTTTCAGAGAAAATGCCTGTCTGTTGGGAAAGCCTCTAGCAAAATAAAACAATATGCAGATGAAAGTTACGAGGATGGCCGAAAGGTGAGCAGCAAAGAGCTTTTTAAATCCCCTCCTGCTGGCAATGGAAAAAGTTGAAACAAATTCCAGCATTGTAGTGATGAAATTATTCAGCTGGAACAGGGAGAAAGTGTTACAAACTGGTTGAATAAACAAACTTTGGAAAATAGGGTGCTGTCCTGCTGTTTGGGTTTTGCTTTTGATTGACTGCATGGACTGGGGAAATCACTCTGACTGCGAGCTGCCAGACCAGCTCATGCCAGAGTTTATGTATCACAGATATTTGCCACATCACTGGCAGAGACATAGTTACAAAAAAGGGCAAATTCTCAACCTCCTAAACATAGGTCTTAGTAAGATTAACTAAAAGCGGGCAGTCCAAAGTTGACGTGTCTAAGATCCCATTATTGCCCTGAGCTTCCTTTTCTTTGTCTCAATTCTCTTTAGAAAATATTTCCACCTCATCTGCTTTTAGGATCACTTGGTGATCCTTGAGGAGGATTCTTGAAATATCAGAGATTCTTTAAAAAGTTGTATCAGAAATGAATTCTTTGCACATTAGTGTTTTTTTTCCACCTGCCTAGAAATGAGAAAAACAAATACTCCAACAACAGGATTGAAGGATTGTCTTTTTTGGATGTGTGAATGAATGTTTGCACTGACCTTTTCACCAGTTATGCTGAAAAGCTAGGACACAACTTCTCTGAGGAATGGTCTGTGAACCCCTTGGGAGCAGCACACATTAGCATGAGTAACTCCTTCAGTTTTTCCCTACCAAGGCAAAAGTTATTCCCTGAGAAAAGCAGTGAATCAGATCACCTGCTCTTGTTTTTCGCTGTGGTTTGTAGGTCACATACACTTAAGGATAGATTGTGGCCTCTAGGCATGGGGTTGCCTGAATACAGTACAGCACCTTCTATAAGAGGAGAGTCACAGAAGGCTTTTCTTTTTTCCTCTGCCTCTTCCACCATGATATTTTTCCATCTTTCCTCTATGTCATCCTGTTTTTGAGTGTCCAGAGTTTAAGGAAATGCTAAGAAAATGTCCTCAGTAGATATCACATTGTTTCTTTGAGGGCCTTACAAGAGCAAAATTCCAAATGCCATCTTTACTCTTTATACTCCTAAATGTAAGAAAATGTCGATCTAGTGATTCATTATTAAAATGTCAGATAAAAGCCTATGGAATTTCCACAGTTTGTCATCATCTGGGCAACTATTCTTTTTTTTTCCTTGGAATGGCAAAACAGTAAAATTCAAAATGAAAAATTATATTGTGGAGAAATCCTGAAATATTACTTGCTGGATCTACAATGTTTGTTATAGCAAGGTAGAGGGCTTCTCTCATTACAGGAATTGCATGACACATGTTGATAAAGGAAAAAAGAATTTTGTCTTCAATGTATGCCCTCATGGGCTTATGCACATGGATCCCATTAATGCTGATGATGATTACATGGATGCACTGATGAGCCAGTAGACCTCTGGCCAAGTTAAAAGTGTTAAAAAAGTGTTAAAAGTCTGCAGGAAAAGAGTAACAAAACAATAATGTCTGTATAATGTCTTTTCCCCCAATTTTCCATAAGATATTTTTAAATACTCAGCAGTAGTTTTGTGCTTTTTTACTGATGTGAATTTTCAAACCTTGAGTTATTTCATTAGAAAATACCACCAGTATTTAAAATGTCAGACTCAAACTGCATTTCCCAGTGTGAATGCTGAATACCAGTGCCTGAAGGAAAGTTTTATGGCATCGATTAACTACAACCGTTTGTAGAACTGACAAAGAGCTGTGTAAAAGGTTTATTCTGACTTTTAGATGTGAGTATTGTGCATCATTTTTATAACATGCAAGCCAACAATGATGTACTTTGTTCCTGCAGGTCAGAACAACTTCGCCCCAAGAGATAAATCACAGAAACTGACATTAGCAATCCCAGAACTTGCAAGGCAGAAGACAAGAGAAGCCATGGAAGAGACACTTCATTGTGTTTTCAATTGATCTCACTTGCTATTAAGAAAAACAAAATATACCTAAAATGAAGAACACACAACTCACATGGAAAAAATACTTGTGAAACAGGCCTGACCTGGAATAATAGAAGTAGGCAAAATACGTGTAATGGATTTAGATGGGAACAGTGACATGTTTCTCTGAGAAGTCCAAAGAACAGACCCTGAGCAAGTATAAGTAGAATGTTAAAAAATGTACCAAGTACCAAACATGAGTGGTAGTGAAATCAAAACCTAGCCTTAATGCTGTTTCCATTCTGGTAGACAATTTTACAAGAGAGAACACATTTTTTCGAAGGGGAATATGCTGCACATATGTTGTTCATGTCAGCATTTACGGATTATTAGATTTCATGTTGCAATTTCATGTAGCAGTCCAAACCCGGGTAAAACCTGTCTCTTACGAAGTGCTTGTCATACATAAGAATGTGACAATTTCTCTCCCAGAGATGACTCTCCCCAGGTAACCAAGACAGACATATGGTACAGAGAGATAAAATAATTTACTCAGCATCATTTGAGAGGTCTACAATTAAAGAGGGTTAAAAACAGTTAACAGAAACAGATTTTGGAATCCCAATTCAACAGCCACTATACAGCTTTTTTTTGTCTCTATTTCTTGCCAAAAGCCATGGAATCTTTGGACACTCAAAAGTAAAAAAACCCCAAACCCTCAACCGAAATTCTTTATTCTAATGTTTAGCTACTTAAGATATGTCATGAGATCTGATTATTGCTGATGTGAAATCAAACTGTCTCAAAGGAGACAAGCAGAAAGACTTTGCTTGAAAGACAGAGTCATGAAGAGTTGAAAACCAAAAGGGTCAAGATACGTCCCACTATAGCAAAAATTGTGCTATCGGTGACACAAGTGGAAGACGCTTGTTACTCCTGGGTGTCCTGGACAGAGCTCAAAGTGGAATAACAGCAATAGGGACATGCAGAGTAACACAAATGAGAATAAGATATATAAAGACAGGAGAACATTTAGGTTTATGGACAAATTGTACTGAATCCTACTGTTTGAGAGGTCCTTCTGCAAAATATACTTGTTTATAAGTGGCAGACTTCTGGCTAGTTTTTTTCACAGTAAGTCAGCTCTGTGTCAGCCTAAGTCAGATGTTTGAGTACTAAGATCAGTCTAAAAACTTTCAACCTCACCTGTAATGATTTGGATAATTACAAGTCAAAACTGTCTTGCCCTGTCAGGCAGAAGTCATGCTGGTAGTTCTGCCAGCATTAGTGACACTGCAATGCATTTAAGCTATTCCCAGCAACCCATACAACTGTGGCAGATAATGTAGCATGTAACCTTTGTGTTCTCTATTGTCCAAGGCAAAACAAATATGCACATGACTGGTTTCAAACATGGGATCTCATAGGTGGCTCTCCTAGCTGGCCAATAATGCTAGATCTGAGCTCTTGGCAGGAGTGAACGATTGTCTGTACAGTGACAGCTGTATGGAGGGCACAACGCACTTCCACTGGTGAGGTCTGTCACCTCCTTCCCGTACACGAGTTTCCCTTCTTGTCGTGGGCACCTTTTCCAGCCTCCCATTCAGGAGGCACCGAGTGCAAATGTGCATCAGTTGCCCTCTCGTGGGCAACGCGGCAAAGTTAAAATCCCTCCACTGAGAACCCCCTGGGGCAGGGCATCCTCGTGTCAGGGGGCAGGCAGGTGTCACAGCTAATACTGCCGAGATCCATCCTAAAAATGCATTCCTGTAAACATAGGAATAGATCCATTACACTCATGTGGGTTCCCCTAACTGGAAGGGGTGGGTTGGGTGCTATAGAGCTACAGGTAATAAGAGCTCTAATGCTAAACCAGGTCACAGATGATGTACTTTGCTTACATCCGTGGCTCCTCGGAGAATGGAGCACCTGTGAATGGCATTTTCAAAATTCTTCTTGGTCTTCACTGTTGGCTGCTTAGGTGTTTGCACAGCAGATCCCTATGGAAGTAGCTAATGATAAATCACTGTCAATCACTTTTCAGCATAGGCAGCAGTCATTTTCTACTATCAGGTCTAATTCCTGTAAGTATTAATATAATATATAGCATGTCATGAATACTGTAAGGGTTTGGAAATAGAAAAAGAGAAGTTCAGAACTTCAGCTAGTGTAAATTACTATCAGTACCATGGACCTCATGGATTGCAAAATTTGAAGTGAAATCTTATTAAGCTTTCTGCATCTTTTCCCTCAAAGAAATTCCCCTCTCCAATGAACTTTTGGTTTTCTATTTAAACAAAGCTGCCAGTAAATTGACACACTCTTTTTTTTTTTTTTTTTTTTTTAAATTTTGAAATATTTAAATAACACATTTAAGCCTCCTTTGAACATGAATTGGTTAATCATGTGAAAACACAGTACAAAAGACTTGAACAGAGCTTTCTTGACTGGACTAATGCCAAAGCTATAAACCAATATCTTGGTGCTGAAAGCTATAAACAGCTACGTGAGTGGCTTAGGATTGCACCTTAAGAACAATTTGTATGCATTCTTCTGCATAATTGTACATCTGGTGGCAATAGAAAACATGGTGCATAAATAGGCACAGGCAGGGTTACATGAAATAAATTCAGGTAATCACTGTCCTTTTCTGTGTTGAAGGTTTTGTGGTTCTCTCTAAGACCCAGACTATGCTAGTTATTGTACTAACACAGCTTTCTAGGGCAGACAAGGAGTCAAAAGCCACTTACAAATTGGCTTTCCTACTTTGGGGAGGAATGGATAAAGACCATGTGACAGAATATCACCTGTGGGCTCTCTTACTTCCCTTCAACTTCTATTATATGCAAGTACCAAGACTTTAGCTTTCTCTGTCACTGTCACCACGGAGACCATGGCTCTCTCAGCTGTACGATGCAGCCTTGCACCCACCTTTGTGAAACCGAGGGGGAAGTATCCCTTTCAGCCTGTCCAAGACATGTTTGGCAGCACGAGACAAAGAACCAAAGTAAGAAATAATTACTGAAAAACGATTGGAGGAAAATTATTTTTATACTGAGGTATCCATTTTTAGTAGTAGCAAAAGAAATCTCTGTAGCATACACCTCATGAGTTCCTATTGCTGACAAAGGTATTTTTTTTTCACAGAAATACAGAAGCACCATTTTCTGAGGAACCTGGATTGCTCTGGAATGAAAATGTTCTGCTTACAAGTCAGAAAGACATTTCATGGTGATTCCTGGAATGCAGAAGTCAAAATGCAGGATGAAGACATAGAGAAGGATCTTTTTTTAAAACAAGACACATTGTGGTGTTGCATTGAGGTGTTTGTTTCTTTTGTTACTTTTGTTTTCCCAAACCAAACTCTATTTTGGATAATAAAAATTAAAGTGATACTGCATTACAGAAGATGTTATCTGCTACTCTTAGATCTGATAAAGCTTTTAGCTCAGGACAGAGAGGGGTGCAATTAGCATACGGTGAAGAGTTTGATGTTTGAGCTGTAGGTGGTGGTGTTGCTTTGTGGGAGATTAAGTTCAGTGAGGATGGACTACTTGAAAGGACACAAGTAGAGGTAAATTGGGGTAGCTAACAAATCAGTTGCCTGACAGTAGTCAACATTCCTTCATCCTCAGTTGCTCACACAAGACTTTTTAGAAATATGAATAAGCATAGAAGTCTTACATTTTGCCATGATTTAGGAACAGAGGTAGAATAGCAATGCAAGCAGTAGTGCACAGATGCCAGACAAATAATGGGAGAGGTTATCTTTATCAATACAGTGCTTTCTGAAAACTGGTTTTGTCATTTTGCCTTTTTTTTTAACGTGAACTCATTCTTGAAGTATGTGTTGTATTAGATTTCAAAGTATATTTCACAGTAGCCTTGATTTTGGTTTCAGTAAACATTTGTGCCATTTGTCTTGCAGGCAGACTCTAACACCCAATAGTAATAATTGACTTGAGTAAGTTTTGCATATACAGGAATCCCATTGATTTAGTGTTTGTATACAAATCAGGGAAATAATCTGTACACCTCTATGAACCAATGCATCCATTGTTCCCATTTACAGGAATTTTAACTTACATTGTGGATTAGAACTTTTCTATGAAAACATCTGTCTCAATTCATTTGTAACATGTTCTGAGTTCCAGCTCTGTCTTCCCTCTGGTTTCCTCCAGGCCTCTGTTTTTCCTGCATGAAGAAAAATGATACTTTCAGCTCCAGTCTGTAAACTGGTACCAAAGTGACTTCCTTATAGAGAGTCAACTGTACAAAATAGTGGACACACAGGGATATTGTAAATGCTCCTGTAGCAAAGCTCTCGTATTCCACCATCCCTTGTGGACAGAGCTGTTGCCAACAAATCAGTGATGACTGAAGGAATAGCCCCACTTCCCTGCAGCTGTGTGCTGCTTTTGGCTGGGGTAAAGTTAATTTTCTTCAGAGTGGCTGGTATGGAGCTGTGTTTTGACTTTGTGCTGAAAACCATGCAGATAATGTAGAGAAGATTTTGTTGTTGCTGAGCAGGGTTGCACAGAGCCAAGGCCTTTTCTGCTTCTCATGCTATCACATTAGCAGGGGAGCTGGGGGTGCATGGGAAGTTTGGGAGGAGATGCAGCCAGGATAGCTCATCCCAGCTGATAAAATGAATATTCCACACCATATGATATCATGCTCAGCATATGAAAGGGGTGGACAAGGAAGAAGGGGGGACTTTTGGAGTTGAGGTGTTTGCCTTCCCAAGTAATGGCTACGCATGATGGGGCCCTGCTCTCCTGGAGATGGCTGAACACCTGCTGAGCATGGGTAGCAGTGAATTAATTCCTTGCTTTACTTTGCTTGTGTGTGCTGCTTTTTCTTTCACTATCACACTGCCTTTATCTCAACCCACAAATTTTGCAGCTTTTACCCTTCCACTTCTGTCCCTGATCCCTGGGGAGTGAGTGAATGGCTGCTTGGGGCTTGGTTGCTGGCTGGGGTTAAACCACAACAAGCTGTCAATAATATGTTACGTTATTAAATGTACCATAACCAAATATGTCAATATATGGTTATCCATGAGTTCACGTTACGCATAAAAACCTCTCCAAAACCCCAAATAATGAAAGTGCTATTTGGGACCCCCAACATGTGAACAAAACACTTTTTCTACAGCATCTGAGATTTGGCAAGGGGCTGGTGTCTCCCTGCTGTGGCCACTGAGGCACTGTCCATCTCTCTGCTCCACACAGCAGCTTAGACACAAGGGCATGAGCTTTCCAAAGATTTACAACTGGAGGATGCACCATGGACAGAGAGAAGACAAGGAAGAGAATATATAAATCAAACTAGAGCCCCTGGGTCTTTCTAGAAAGAATATTATCTTCATCGTGTTTTTGTCTAAAGGCACCTTAAGGAGCAACTGCCAAGAAGGGCAAAATTAGACAAAATTTTTCAGGATGAGAAAGTGCTCAAGATCCAGGGAATCACAGGCACAAGTTCAGTCACACATGTAAGTGTAAGCTAAGGATTGAGTAGTCAGAGTGCTTACCTAGAGCAATTTCCAGACACAAACACTATTTAGATGTCCCTCTTGGGACATTCAATTCAGACACAGCATGTAACTTAGGTTTTTCCTGCTTTGCTGTGCTCTGAGGAAGCCTGCATTCCTCCCAAATCTTCTGGGGATATAGAAAAAGGAATATGAGGATATTGGGATGAGGAGCTGTCAGTCTCTTAGGCTGTGGTTTTGGTTTTCTTCCCTAGTGACAGAGCTTTTGTGTCCTCCTGGCAGACACTATTCAGCTTAATCATCATTTAAACTGCCAGTTCATTACTCTCCTGAGTCTTCATGCCAGCTAACAGTTTTAGAGTTGCTTTTCCCTGATCAGACTAAGACATTCAGACCCCTATTTAATTTTTCTCTGCTTGATCTCCACAAATGCTGACACATGCTAACTTGACTCAAGCTTGCCACTAGCCTAAATAATTATAACAATTGCTAACCTCTTGAATGTCTTTGAAGAGGGGATTTATGGTAGTTTTTTTGCTATCTGAAAAGTTGGCTGTATCTATGTTGTCAGGAAGGTCATTCGTGTCAAAATCAAATGTGTCACAGATGACAGACCTCTGGTAGGACACTGGTTTTAATTAATTTAACTTAATCTACTTAATGGATTTACTTGTAAGTTATCAGAAAATTCACTCACAGCTTATATGCTGTAAGTTTGGGGATGATCCATGGAGCATTTACGTACTACATAGAAGCTGTGTCCTTAATTTGTTTATTTAAAAATCAATTTTTTGGAATTGTATTCAGCCATGGGCTTGCTGTTTATCATATGAATAACACTAGCTTCATCACTAAGGTTAAAAGGCCAGACAGCTTTAAAATTGAGAAGTTTCTGAGTTTAAGCTGCTGTAATGCAATACAATCTCATGCCAGAATTTTTTTTTCAGGTGACCACACCGCTTTCAGTGAAAAAGGGATGAATATTAGCCAGCAATAAAAATAATTTCAGTATCATTGCTCTTTACTTAGCAGATCTTGCTTATTTTCTAAATATGGATCAAATCCTTAAAAAGAGATGATTTTTAATTTCCCTGTGGGTTTTCCCATGGCAGTCATTGCTGTAGTATGCCAGTACTTCACACTTTTTTTTCCCCCACAACAGTCTTGTTAATTTAATTATTTTTGTTCACATTTTCCAGATGGAAATTGAGACAGAGTGATTGAGTGCAAATTGTTTCTTCACTTTGTGTTGGGCATTATAAATGAAAATAGTTCTCACTGATGATAATTTTAGCTGCAAATTCTTAGCTCGTCTGATCAGATACTTAAGGCGTAGGAAGCAATTAATGAATGCATGTAAAATATCTGGCTTCTTCTCTTGCAGCATGTTTTCTGAAGACTGCCACAGTGGCAAGGAACAAATATAGTTTCCCAGGGTATCAATGATTACCTTAAGCATGAGCCCATCCTGTCCTGCTCTGAACTCCCTCAGCTCCTTTGCTAGTCACCTATCAGCCTTGGCAATGAGGGGGAGAATATCATGTGAAACTAAGAAACAGACATGAAATTCAAACTGGCATATACAAAGAGAATGGGAAAATTGGCCCAGAGGGATTACTTATTAAAATTTTAAAAACAGACTCCTTAAGTCCCCAGTCACTTCATATACAATCTAAAAGAAAATCTACCTAGGTCTATCTAGGAAAGATCTAACTAAAATAAACATAAACTTAACCTAATTAAAAAAACCCCAAAAGCAAATACTGTAACAGTGGAGGGGTGGACATTGCTTGTTTTCTACCTTCCCTGTGAATTCACCAAAAAACCGAATTTATGAAGAAAGGAGCTGTGGCAAAAGTAACTGGGCATAAAAAACATGGGACTGTGTGTACTTCTCTGAATGGTCATGGTTTACATCAAAATCAAATGTTGTTTATATTCAAGTGGGATGAGTCTTACTTTTATGATTTTTATGATTTTTAATATGACTGTCTTTGTATTAACTTGTTTAATGAAATAAAGCTCTAGAGATCTTTGCAGCGCTCCATCTTCTGACAAAACTCCTTGAATTGACAGGTGAATATGTTCAACTGTGTAATGGACAATTTACTTCTGGCTTTAAGTAACTTTTTTGTCTTCAATTTTTAAAAATCAGAAGTATATTACATGCCAAACATCATATGCAAGACAACATTTGGAGGTGCAAATAGTCATAACAAAGGGCTCTTTAAATGAAATTAATAGAAAATATTGAAAACTCATGTAAAGCATTCAAGATTTTTCTATTTTTTTTTGCATGGAGATCATAGTTTTGTGACTTTGCTTTATGAAAATATTATTATTCTATACAGAAGTTAGCATTTAACTAGCCTGGATATCTTGCAAGTGCTTTTGCTATGGCTGTTCCTTTTAATAGGTCTCTAGAGCCACTGAATCTAAATAGGAATTTTTCAGGTGACAGTGCTTTGCATCATTACTTTGAGATCATTACTCAGTCTCTAGCCCCAAAAGCACTAAGTACAGAGGAGTAATTAAATGGATATATGTTCATAAAAGTCCCTGTGCAGAGGGGACTCATATCCTGCTCTTCACTCCTACTCTCTGAACTGCAAATACATGAAATTCATAGTAAAATTGCACAAACCCGATTCCTTTCACTTTTACCAAATACATATTTCATCCCAAGTATCTCCTGCCCTTAACCCATCCCTGTGAAAAGCATTCTGACTGTGACCCTTTTGATTTGTAGTCAGAGAACTCCCACTGAAGTGTTTCCAGAAATCTCAGCCAGGACAGTTTCAAAGGAATCAAGAGGCAGTCCCTGTGGTAACTATGTCCCATAAATTTAGGGATTTACAGGTTGATCCTAGCATTTTAAACTCCATTTAGAAACCTAGTAGCAGCTGCTACAGACCCAGAAATATTGGTGAAATAGTAATTTTGTCACAATGCTGCTTTGAAAATTGGTCATAGAATTGTTCCTCAGCTTGAGTTTCCCAGGGGCATTGAGATAAAGTGCAGTGCAGCCAAGTAATCCTGAAGTGATAGGAGTAGGGATTACTCTGGCAAGGATTACCTCTGGAGGAGAAGTCACTCTCCTCACCAGATACAGATGAGTCTGTTGATAATAAATCTGACTGAGCAAAGCTTTAGCATCTTTCTGTTTTATCTAAGCAGCAGAATTCAGCTGAGATCTTTCCAAGCTAATGAGGCCATCATAGAGGACACTTTTGTGATGGCTGTACAGCACTAGAGAATGGAGCCCAGTCTTTAGCTGCAGTAAATCAGCTCAGTTATCTCCTCACTAAATTGGCAAGTACTGTCATTCCCAAAGCCTCCAATAGCTTCAGCAATCAAGCTGCCATCCCTAACTTTATATGTCTGCTTCAGGACAAAATAAAAATACTCATCTTAATGCCTAGAAATCCCCTGTCCTCACCCTATTCATTATTACAATGTCTTGAAATTCAGACAGAATTTCTTAAGTAACTGAAAAATAATCTCCAGATATTAAGAGATCTGCAGCAAAAACAATAAGCAAGTGATCCCTGGAGTAGGGACTTTGTATCTTCTTTTGCTTATACAAGACCACAGCAGTTTCACAGAAGCTATGGCAGTAGAAGAATCAAATGACAAGAGCACAAAGCCCTACAATTATTGCTAATTACATCTTTTAAAATGAGGATTTTCCAATGTAAAAGGGAAATTTGAAGTGGATGGGAAGGCTTGCATGAGTTTTCTCACAAAAGGCTTCTTCATGTTAGCTGTTGATCTGCTTCTGCATCAGTTTTTGTGTGGTTTTTCTTTTTTATGCCTTAGTTACTTATTCTTATCTCATAAGGAGAAAAGATTTTTTTTTTTTGTGGCAGGGCTTTTTACTAGACATTTCTAAAAACTAGAAATGTTGGGCACATATTTGTAAATCTGCATAGCAGACATGGACTTTTCTTCCCTATAGATTGAGAATGTTTTTACCTTTGTAAGTTTCATCAAGTGCTTAATGCACAGCTCCAGAGATATCTGCATTATCGCTATAGACAGACAATTGGTTTCCCCTTTCTTGGCAGTCACCCAGCATTGTTGTGCTGGGCTGAGCAGGTTTGCCCAGGATTTGCCCAGGCCAGAGATTAGATCACATTTAAGTGGCACTGCAATTTTAACTTTTCCTTCTCTTCCCCTTCTCACCTTCCAGGTTTGCTTCCTATACGGTCTTCTGCTTCCAAAGTCTGCTATTTTCTTGCTTCTGTTTTAAGCAGCCCAGCTAAAAGCATCCTCCTTTCCATAACCTGTTTCTTTTCTAAATGGACAGGTATTTTTTCCCCTCTGGATCTTTTCCAGTCTTCATTGTCTGTCTGTCATGGGATTCAGTCAGTCTGCCTGACAAATCCTCTCTCACTCTGCTCCCAAACCCCTGGCTTTTGATCCAGTGTTCAGCCATTTCACCTCTGGGCTTGCAGTCCTGTAACTTGGAAGATATAGCAATAAAGCAAGCACAAGTAAGACTAATCTCTGAAATAGACTGGGTAATTCTCCTTCCTATTCTCCCCCAAGGCAAACACATTGACATTTTGAGTTAAGTTAAATTCTGGCTATATAAAAAGAAACTGAAGCTTACCTATAAAGTTTCTAATGGCTAATGCTGAGAGTCTCTCAGAGGGCAAAAACTGGGGCAGAACTTGCTGCAATAAAAAGTAAATTTCTCTGGGTAATGGCAGGGAAATCACTCTTGCTCTGTGAAAGCAAATCTTACTGTGTTTAGACATTCTGAGGAAATCTATTAATTCTGGGCCTGACCCATCTAACATTAATGTAAATCAGAAAGAAACCCCTTGAAATCAGAAGAGTTACAAAAATGCATTAAAAAATCTTTAATTATTATTAAGGCCAGAAGCACTGTTATGAAAATAGGGACGAAGCCTCTTCCTCTCCACAAAACTGACATTTCTAAGCTTGCTAACAGGAGGAGCAATGTGATCTACATCAGAGCACAGAAATAAGAGTTGGGAGGCCTTGACTCTATTCCTGGCTCTGACAGTAACATATTAGGTGACAATGAGCAGATCATTTCACTTTTGTAAGCCAACACTTTCTCTCTCACCCTTGGTCTTGTACAGCTGTAAATTCTTTGGTCTTAACAGCACCTTCAAAATATTGTCATAATGTAACCAACTGACCCTTACAAAGACTAATTCTAAAAGAAAATTAAATAGGAATGGTATACACTGAAGTTACTTAAGAATCATGGAACACACATATCAAGGTATTGTTTATTAGCACTGGGATTACCTAACTCCAGAGCATTGAGGCTGTTTTATTATTCAGACTCATTCGTTATCAACAGTCACAATGTTTTCTTAAGATGGCAAGAAATCAGTCTATCTAACTTGCAATTAGGGATAAAAAAAAAAAAAGCTTGACAAAAAGATTTGACCTTAATTTAAAAAATTAACACTCTGACAAAAAGCAAATGAAGTGCATTTTCAGTTTAATTAAAATACCACAATTGCAATGTAAATAATTGTGTTTTATTAATCATCGGCATTCAAGCTTGAGACTGGAGCAGTACTAATGATAATTAAGTTGCTGGTGCTGAGTATAGTGCCTTAATAATTACATAGTAGTTAATATAGAATGCTAACTAAAACTGGGAAGTTCTGCATAGCAATTAAGTTATCTAAGGCTGCTAATTAGTTTTGTTAATTTAGAATTACTTCAGTTTCCTGTGTAAACTGGGCTTGTTAAACTTGAAGTCGCCATTGTCACTTCTGTCATATGCAACAGAACTGGTGCTCTCTCTCTCTTGCCATTGAAGTTTACACAAGAATGTTTCACATCATCAAAGTGGTTTCTTAGGGAGAGAGATTGTACAGAATCTAATACTGTATTTTTAGTTATTTTTCTGGCACATGCAGATAGCATGTTTATAGCACAGGATGCTTAATCATTACAAGGACCCTTCTAATTATTAATGTCAAGGCAGAGTCTACTTTTTTAAGTTGTTCTTAGTACTCCTTCTTTTACAGCCAGAAAAAACAAGGTTATTTTAAGGGATATGAAGAGAATGAGAACAAGAAACTGCTTCATGCATAGACCAGAGACAGAGTGAAAAAGTCATAGGGAATTCCTGCTTCCAGTCATAATATTGAGGACTGTTCTTTAAGATGTGGGCTCCTGAGTCAGGATTTGAGCTCTAAAGCAGACGTTGCAAAGAGCTTGAGTGCACAAGGTCTCAAAGGTAAAAAGCAATTGAGAAAATACCTTGCAAGGGAAAGTGAACTGGCCCCACTTGTCTATTTAAAATTCTTCAGAAATACAGAAATCAAACAGAGGAAGATTAATGAGTACTTCCCCTGCATTTGCAAGGAATAGCTGTCAGAAAAAGGAAGGCAGAGGTTCAATCTTTCCAACACACCTTGAGTGGCTGGGAGTCAGTAACCCAATGTCCCTATTTCCTTTTGCTACCATTTGACAGGGTGGTTGTCACCTGGTTTCAGAACAGGGTTGCAGATAGTCATAAGATCTCCTCTTTCCTTCTCTTCCTAATTCTAAATAACCCACCTCCCCCAATTATCTATCTATCTATCTATCTATCTATCTATCTATCTATCTATCTACTTATCTATCTATCTATAGATATATATACATGTATTAAGATTCATTTGCACTCAATCACCTAAATGCCTTTATGCATCATGGCCTAATTTCTGAGCACCAGACAATCTCCTCTTTGTTTCTTAGAGAAGTAAGCTGCTCTGCCCCTTTCATGGAGTGGCTTACATACTATAGTGCCCCATACTGTTCATGAACAGAGAAGTTGTGGGTGGTGTGGTTGTTTGAGCCTGTCCTGGGCATAGTGATCACAAAATGAGGGAATTTGTGATTGCCAGAGAAGTAAGGAGTGGCATCATCAGAACTGCAGCTTTGGACTTCTGGAGGGCAGACTTTGTCCTGTTTAGGACCTACTTAAGAGTCCCTTGGGAGACTGAAGGGCAAAGGAGTGAGGAAGACTGAACAATCTTCAAGAAGAAAATTCTAAAGACACAGGAGCAGGCTGTTTGCATGTGCCCAAAGATGAGCTGGGCTGGAACATGGGAAAGAAAAAGTGTATCAACTTTGTAGGAACTCAGGAGGACTACAAGGATATTGTGAGGTTATATAGGGAAAAAATTAGAAGTCCAGAGCCCAACTAGAACTTAATTTGACAAGTAGAGTAAATGACAACAAAAATGTTTTTATAAATACATTAACAACAAAAGGGCAGCTAAGAAGAATCTCTATCCTTTATTGAATGCAGGGAGAAACACATTGACAAAGGATAAGGAAAAGGCCTAAGTACTTAATGCTACCTTTGCCTCAGTTTTTAATAATAAGACCAGCTGTTCTTGGAGTATCTAGTGCCCTGAGCTGGAAGACAGGGAACAGAATGAAGACCCAATAATCCAAGTGGAAATGGTCAGTGACTTGCTAGACCATTCAGACACACACACACCTGTTGTACTGAGGGAGCTGGTAGAAGTGCTCACCAATCCACTTTCAATCATTTTGTCAGCTGTCCTGGCTAACTGGGGAGGTCCCAGTTGACTGCAGGTTAGCAAGTGTGATGCCCATCTACAAAAGGGGCCAGAAGAAGGATCCACAGAACTACAGGCCTGTCAGCCTAACCTTGGTGCCAGGGAAGGTCAGAGATTTTCCCCTGTACTTGGCACTGCTGAGGTGGCATCTCAGGACCTGTGTCCAATGCTGGGCTCCTCACTTCAGGAAAGTCATTGAGGTGCTGGAGCATGTCTGCAGAAGGACAACAGAGCATAAGGAGACAGGGTCTGGAGCACAAGTCCTGTGAGGAGAGGCTGAGGGAGCTGAGGCTGTTTAACCAGGAGAAAAGGAGGCTCAGGGAGGACCTTATTGCTCTCTACTGCCTGAAAGGGGATTGCAGTGAGGTTGGTCCCAAGTGATAGGAAGCAACTGGTAGCAAGTGATAGGACAAGAGAAACTGTCCTCAGGTTGTACTAGGGAAGGTTCAGATTGGACATCAGGAAAAATTTCTTCACTGGAAGGGTGATCAGGCATTGGAACAGGCTGCCCAACACAGTGGTGGAGTCACCATCCCTGTAGGTATGTAAAAGGTGTGTACATGTGGAGTGTAGGGACACAGTTTAGTGGTGAACTTGACAGTGTTAGGATTACATGTGAACTTGATGATTTCAAGAGTCTTCTCCAACCCAAATGATTCTATGATTTTGTTCCTTCATGTCTTTGAGAAACAATCTGATGGTGGTTAACATGAAGTTGCAGGGAATGTGACTTAATTTTCTCATTTCTATTGGCAGAGTGAAGGTTACAAATAAAGATTTTATGTTAATGCAGTGGCAGCATCAAGAGCTTTAAACCATGATCTTATGTTTTCTAATGCATGTTCATCTCTTACATTGACTGCTTCCTTATACTGTTTTTCATCCAGAGGGTGTTTGGGCACTAGAACAGGCTCCCGAGGGAAGTGGTCACAGCACCCGCCTCACTGAGTTCAAGAACAGTGTGGACAATGCTCTCAGGCACGTGGTGTGACTCTTGGGGTGTCCTGAGCAGGGCCAGGAGTTGAACTCAATGATCCTGATGGATCCCTTCCAACTCAGCATATTCTATGATTCTATGAACTTTGTAGTCCTCATAGGAAGTCATCAGAGCTACAAAATAATATTTTTTATTTTCCTCAAGATGCTACTTGAGTGGAGAACTGACACTTCATTCTGCCATTATTTTCCTAGACTCATTTCTAACCTTGTTTTTCATGGAAGCAAAATTGTTTTTCAAGAAGCAAATACAATTCAGAGAAGCAGACTTCTGTTTTCAGTGGACAACTTTTCACAGTTATCCACAGTTCCAAAGGCATTGAGACTATCACTCAAGCTGCTCAGAAATTTTTAATACCCCAGTGTCATGGAACACACAGTTATCAAGACAGACTGAAAAACACACATATGCTATCCCAGAGAAAAATCACTCCCTGCATGCAGCCAGTAACATCCCTCACAGTACCACAAAGCATTTTGTAAACACAAGCTAATTACATTGCCCAGGGATGGTTATCTCAACCATAAATTCACAAACAAGAAAACCAAGACCCAGAAGGTTTAAGTAACTTGGTTACCAAGAAATTTGTGGTTAAAGACATTGGCTCTAAAAATCTTTACCAGGTAAAGACTTATGCTCTAATTACCATGCTCTAATTAGTGGGCTGTGCTTCTGCAGGGATTCCCCCTTGAAGCACTATTGCTTTACAGCCGCTCTCCTGGCTATCTGCTGCAGACCATTCATCTCCAGTCCAAATTTGGTTATTTTCATTGACTGTGGCAGTGTCAACAGCAGCAGTTCATCTCTTTGTTCTGCATGTGCAAGCAGGAAGCGCTCTTTTAGGGAACTGTCACACGTGACTTTGCTAGCTGCATGTGTACCACCATAGACAGAAGCATTTCTGTCCAGGAAATTTTGAGGGGTCCAGGCTGCCACTGCATGGGAGCTTTGTCTAGAAAGTTGGAAGTCAAAATACTCCAAGGCCTGAACTGTCTCCTACACATGAGCCATTTCCAAATGCTTTTTATATAGCACAGGGTAAGAGCAGTTCAGCTGGTGTGCAGTAAGGTTGTGCATAGCTTATCTCAGTATCTTCAGCCCAAATGTCTCAGTGCAGCATATGTTGGGCCATTCTGAGATTTTGGGCTCTTGTCTGAAGACAGGTCAGCCTGCATCTGCTTCCCCTTCAAATCTTTCCAAAGTATAGACATCTGGACTTTTTCAAAGAAAATTGGAAGGCAATTTGGCATGCAGCTCCAAATGTTTCTCAAAATCTTCCCCATGAACCCTTAGCAGTACAGACCCTTGTGCTTCTGCTGTTCCACATGCGCTGAAGTAAGTGAAATTACCCCACTGTAAGACAGAAGCAAGGGCAGGAAATTACCCCATGAGAGGCCCTTCTGGATAGCAATGGTGAGAATGAAGCTGTTAATCATTATACTGTGTGGTGATGAGACTCTGCTGCCAGGCTAATAAATACTCTGATCCGGCATGGTATGGATGCACATCCAGCTGTGTTCTTGTCTGCAGAGGCAGCAGAGGGATTTCAAGGTCTGCAGTGGGTCTGCTGGAGACTGAGGAATTGTTAACAGTGTTAGCAATTTGAATAGTTAAATTGATGAGGGGCTTGGGGAAAATGTCAGTAAATTAGAAATCGTTAGAGACATTTGAGAAGCATTAAGGTTGAGAATTTTGTTGAAGGACATGTTTATTATAGAAATGATTGAACCCTATTAGAAATGAAAAAACATTTTGTAATATCACTTGACTGAAAGAACAAGGGCACAGAAATGCCTGTAAGTACACACACACATTCAATCTCAATGGCAAGCTGGTAAAAAAGCAAAGTTTCAGGCAAACAAAATGAGAGGAAGAATTTTAACAGAGTGGGCTGTTGAAAGAGAAGCTTTTAACTGCTTCTGATTTCTTGGGTCAAGTATGGAATATGATAAAAGGGAAAGCAGAACAACAAGATTTTCTGTTTGATTCTCTCTCCTGCTGTATTGTGAATGGAAGTGGAGAAGCACTGAAAAAGGGGATAGGAAAGAAAGGGGTCTGAAGAGACAAGAGAAAAAAAGGCTTCTCAAGGCTCTCCACTTTAGTGTGTGAAAAGTTTTAAATACTGTAAAACTAATTATTTTAGGAGAAATGCATAGCTGTATTGTCTAAATGTGCAGACAAAATATATTTTTTTATTGTAATCAGCAGAAATCATCCATCTCTACAATGTTTTGTACCTCTTGATTAGCACAAAGTTAATTTGGTGCTTATCAGTCCAAAGCAAGGGGAGCATGAAATTAAGTTGAGGCCAAATTTTCATTTCCTTCCTTTGACAACTTCCTTTTGATATAAACAATCATTCTCTTGAATAAAGAATGCATTTAAAATACATGATAACTTTCTGATTTCTGCTGTTATAGAGTATTTCCATGTTATTCAACATGGCATTTTTCTTTGCTGCCTTTTATTTATCCCCTCTCCAAACCTCCTGAATACATCCTTAAATATACCAGGTCCAGTTTAGCTGTGGTATAACTCTGTCTTTCCAACTTCCTTTCAAATACAAAATTAGAATTTTGGACCTATTTTCTAGTAATACCAATAGATTAAATGATGTCGAATGTAAATGTTTCTTCTTCAGTTTTATGACAAACCACAGCAGTCCAATGAGCACCTTCTTTCAGTTTTGAAGGCTGAACTTTTTCTCCTCACGCTGTAATATTTCCCCATTATTTTCTACAAGAGTTTGTCTTTCTCTCCTGCATCAATATACAGCCTCACAGGCAGAGAAGCTGCACTTCTGAAACTGCCACATGGAGTCCTCAAGAGGCAGCCTGAAGCCACTGAGGGTGGAAACTCATCAGCAGGATTTTCCAGTGTTTATCACTCTCCTTGGTCTCTCTTGGTTTTATGCAGCTGGTGGAGTGCTGCTGCAGTGAAGGTCAGCTATGATGAGCGAACCCTGGATGGGTTAAAAGCTGGACCATTTCATGTCTCCTAACAAGGTTTCCCTTCTCTAGAAATTCATGGCACATTCATAAATCTCCTTCCTTCTTCCCCTACCCTTTCTGCTTCTCAAAGAAATATGGTTTAAAGGGATATTGTTCAGAGTTATTTCACTAGAAGTGAATCACTCCACACACAGAGCTGCAGCACGTCCCTGTCTTATTGAAACAATAAAGACTTTGCACACTGAAAATGATGCTAACAAGCTCCAGCTGTGCAATGCAAAATATACCACAACCTTTCCTGCTCCTGTTGCCTTTTCTCCCTGTTTTTCCTACAATATTAGTGGACGCTTCCATTCAAGAGACATTTAAAAAGGGTATTTTTTGAGGCCATTTGGAATTGCCATTCTTGATACACTTGATATCCCTACTGAAATCTAATTTTCAGTATGGGGCTTTGTAATTTCATGCTAGAACAGCAGAAAATGGAAGAATAACTCATCCAGAAGGAGAGGATTATGTAACAGTAGTGAAGGAGAATCAGCAGAGACAGGGAAGATCCTTTGGAAAGTTGCTGGTTCTGCAGTGCCATCCACCTGCTAATTGGTTTCAAAAGGTGGGGAGACACACTGCCAAAAAGCAGAAGAAAAAACAGGGGGAAAAAAAGCAGCTTTGTATTAATACAGCTCACCTACATTCATCCAGACAAAAAGGTATACATTGCAACTGAATAAAATCCTCCTCTACTACCCAGGCTCCATTGAAGGTCTGCCTTTGCTTCTATGAACAAGGTATGTCCTCCAGACACTGAGAATGAGAACCCACATTTGGTGTGAGATGTGCTCAGCCTGTTACAAGTCACACCAAACTGAAGCCGGAATTTGAGTGCTGGGAGAGTCACGACACACCACAATGAGGATTTGGTGTGGGAGTGTGCTGGTCTAATGGAAGCTGTGGACTCTGCCCCAGAAAGGACACTGATTAGTAAAGCAAAAGAACTGCCGACAGACACACTGAAGAAACTCTAAAGATTGATGAGCTGGACTTGGAAACCTTAATTTATTATTCCAACACATGGATGCTCTAAAGGTGCCAGAGATCACCACTGGAGAATAGGGTAGACAACCTTACACAGCCTGCTCTGTTTGTCTTGTTGTAGTATGTGATGATGGGACTAGTGTGAGAATAGCAATGATAGTGCTATATACAGCTATTATACATTAGGGTTACATTACTTCATTAGAAATTATTAGCTGAGAGTTAAACAGTGCACAAAAATATATCACTTTCAAAAGAGTTAAGTATTTAATACAGAGTGATGAAAAGCACCATGATAGGATTCTGGGCTGCTTCTTACCTTGAAAATACCCACAGTGGTGCCATGGAAGAAATACACTGCCAACCTGGGGTACAAAACCACAGACTCAGGCTGGAGAAAAACCAAGGACAAAAATTGCCATGCATAGCTGCAGGAGATGGATGGGAGAGCCAAGGAGAGAGTGCTAGAGGAGCTCTCCTGCAAGAACACCCCACTAGGTCTTTGTTCACTCTACCATTTTTTTTAATGCAGTATGAATTCTCCTTGCTGCTGCTAATGTTTTGGGGATTGCTGTTTTATCGATCTATGCACCATGATTTTCACGTTTGTCTCCTAAATGGCTACTGTTATCTAAGAATCTCATGTACAATTCAGCTGGAATTGCTCTAACATGCAGAATGCTATGTCATCTAAAAATGGGGTCACTTCACTGCTGGTAACAGCTCTCCGAATATTCATGCAGTAAACATACCAAAAGCATCAGTCCTACCTGGTGCCTTTCACCACTCCATTAAACACTTTCCTATTCTGAAAAATGCTACACTTCTGTGCACTGTTTAACTCTCAACTGATTTCTAAAGAAGTAGTTTTACCCCATAGCTCTTAATTTTCTTAAAACACCTTCTGATAATTTTTTCCACAACATCTTGCAAGCAACAGCCATCCAGTAGGAGCAGGCAGTTTGGAACCATGGAACAGTGACATCCATACTATGTCACACTTGGACAGGGTGGAGGCTATCAGAGCACAGCAGTGTTCTGCCACCTTGACCATGCTTTCTTCCTCTAATATAAAAACCTTTCTGGTTAATAAATTGTCTTTCAAAAATGAAAACTTATAAAATAAAAGATGGCACCTCAGATAAACAGTAGTAGAACTGGATATTGGAAATTGGAACTCACTGAAAGAAAGTGAAGATTTGAAGGCTGAGTTTGGGTGACTGCAGGCCAGTGCAAACTGAGGATATCAGTAGAAGACCTACACAGAGAAGTGGATGATGCCAGGGACACACTGAAAAACAAAGAAAACAAGTCAAACAATTAGAACTGCAGAGTAAAAATCTGGATTAAATCAATGAACAGCTGAAGGCAGAGATCATGGAAATCTCCTGCCATATATTTCCATGCTAAGAAAATAAAATGTAGCAAAAGATCAATATATTAGAAGCAAGAAATAGGTTTGAAAATTTGAGACATTTAGAATGCTTGCAAATGACACTGGGATTGAAAGTGTATGAGCAAGAAAAACTCAGAGCCTGCCAGTTAAGGAACATATTAGAAGAACTTTACAAGCTCAGGGAAGTTCAGAGGAGTTGGATTCTGCAAGTGAAAGGACAACTATAAGACTTAGCTGAGAAAGATGCAATTTTGGCAGTAGTGATAAGAACATATCCTGGGCATTTGGCCCCTTATTGCATAAGCACGCTGTAGCCAAGCTTCCAGAGATTCTCTCTTTGGTTAAAACACAAAGTGTCTTCCATTACATTTGGAATATCTCAAAGGTTCTGCTGATAGTAACAGTTTGCTTTGGACTTTCCAGTTACTATTTTATCAGTAACAATATTCCACTACGTTTAGTGGCAATATATTTGATATACTTGTGCAAATCCTTATCCATACTTTGGATTTAAAATCGACTACTACCATTTTAGGAATAAAGCCTTTGCAGAGTTGTCTACATTTAGTAATTTTCCCTTGCACAAATTCTGACTATGAGAGAGTTAAATTTTTTAACATAGCTTGTGTGATGTTACATTTTAGATTTTCAGTTAAAACAGGGATGTTTTCATTATCACTAAGCAGTGCTTACACAGTGTCAAGACCTTTTCTGCTTCTCACACTTCCTCACCAGCGACAAGGTTGGGGATGCACAAGAAATTTGGAAGGGGCACAGCTGGATAGCTGACGCTAAGCGATGCAAGGGATATCTCACACCTCATGAGGCCATGCTCAGCAATAAAACTGGGAGTGAGGGATGGAGGCTGGCATGAACTGCCATTTCTCAGGGCTGGGCATCAGTCGGCGGTGAGCAAGTGTTTTCTTCTGCATCACTTTTTTTACTTTGTTTTGTTTATCGTGGGTTTTTTGCCCCCTCTCTTTGTTGTCTGTACTTCTTTCCCCCATCCCCTTAAAAAAAAAAATAAAAATTAAATGCCCTTTATCTCAAGGCACAAGTTTTCCCAATTCTACCCTTCTGATTCTACCCTTACTAGGGTAGAAAAGAACAAGCAGCTGTGTGTTGCTCAGCTGCCTAGCAGGGTGAAATTACACCATCCCTTTTGTGCATTAAAACATGAATTCATGTAGGCTGGTTTTAGAAATCAAGTCAACTTTAGGTTCTGAGCATAGGTTTGGGGTTTTTTTCAATTAGATTGTTATGTGTGAATATATTTTATAGTAGATAGCTACATGTAGTAAAAACCCAAAAGAGAACTCACTGCTTCAGGCAAAAGAGGCAAAAAAAATGCAGTTGGTGCTAATCTGACTGAAAGTGGGCAATGTACAGTGCTTCATCCAGAATCCTGGAATCCAATTCCCTACTAGATTGTCAGCTTCTACGTTTTTCCACTTACAGATCACACTGCAGATTGCAGAGTATATATTTTCTCCAGACTTTGAGAAAGAGCATGGAGGAACTTAAAGATGTGGGACAGTATGTTAGTTTAGGCTGGTCAATAAGGGCTTTCATTAGTGAATATTTATTCAGGCAGTGCACATTTCCATTTGGCTAAAAGCTTTTGTTTGTGCATCTAGAGACAATAGCCAGTAGAACTTTTTAAACACAAATAAATAAATACATGTCATTTCTGTGGATGAGACATTAAATCCTAAAGACCAGTGTAGCAGCTGGCCAACTGGCAATCATGCTGAACCTTTGAGTTATTCCTGACATTTATGCACAAAGCAGGTAGACAATGCTTGCCAGGCAGAAGCTGGCAAACAAACAGTTCACAGAACAAATATGATAGAGGGTGAAAAAAATTCTGAGATGGTGAAGGGAAAGTTGTGATTCCAGTCATCATTTTCACTGTAGCTCGTAGCAGTGGCAGGGGAGAAAAATTCTGGAGATGAAAATCCTAGAACAACCCCTTAATCTCTTCCGTGCCTGTCCTGTGTGACAAGCCACCCTTTGAAATCAGAAGAGATACAGTTTAGATGAGGGAAGTTTGAGCATAAAAGATTGGGCAACACTCAGAGGTAAGATGAAGTCAGAACAAAGAATTTAAGATGGTTAAATGTGACTCAGAGGAGCTAAATTTTCTTTCTGCATCCTTCCTCCTTTTCCTCTGGCAAGTCACTTATCTCCCCATATCCTGGTTCCCCAACTGTATAATGAGGCAGTAATATTAAATGGCATGTTTATTGTCATAGTTGAGAGCATTTTTTTTGTTTGTTTGCATTAAACTAGTAAAATATTACAGAACTGGAGGAGGAAATGATAAGGTAAATGTTGAAAGAACAAAGTGGAGGGAGCAAAAAGAAGTTGTGGCCAAGGCTGAGGGTAGAAATCTCTTACACTGGATCGACAGTATCAGTCAGAACAGTTTACATGCACATAAAAATGGTTTAATCAGAGAAAATGCCTGGTACAATTAGAACCCAATCTAAATAGACTTTAAGTACTATTGTTATCAGGTAATAGGAATACTGAGACACGAACTGCCTTTAGAGAGGCATTTGTGCCAAGGTAGTCTGAACTGTACTACCAGGTACTCATTGACAATCACACCTGTGCAACACCACACTCATGGTACCTAATTCTTGTTGCCTGGCGCCACAGGGAAAGCTACAAGAAAAACAAAGGTTCGGTAGGGTCAAAGTTAAAAAGGAAAAATGATCACAAAGCAGGGGTTCCAGAAATATGCCCTGAGAAGAGTCACAGAAGATTACTCTGCAGTGGGGTAGATGGGTTTGTTACCCTCATTTTTCAACAGATCTTCCCAACTAGCTTCATCTGCTGTCCTGTATCCATAATACACATGAAACCTGAGGGTGTCTTACATAAAATTTCAGAGGCTTCTGTAGGAGCCAAGAGAAGTATTAGGGCTTGAAAATGTACTATACAGCATGAAATTGTTACTTCAGATAATGTGTAAATGTTTGGTGAATTCTGCTGGGAAAGAAAACAAATCTTTCTCCGATTTTGATAAACTATTTCAAATGCAGTACTTATAGGTCAGAGTAAAATAAGTATTTTTTCTGGTAAATCATGGATAAAGAACAAGAATGAAGAAAAATCACATATGCAGCACTTTCTACGTATGCAGTTCTTTCTACAATTGGCAGTCTTTATGAATGATGTATAAAGGCTATGATGTTTCTGTCTTCCCTATCTTTATTTTAGGAAAAAAAACTAAAGGAAAGGAAATTATGTGCTTGGTTATCACATAAAAAAAGCAAAGTTGTATTTTTAATTCACGCATTTTTTGTGTTCTGAATATAGCTGTAGGGCTGGATTCCTGCAGGGGAAATGTCTATAATTACAGTCAGGTGGCACCACCTTCGTGTTGAAGGAACCAATATGTGCCAGGAAGTGCTACACGATGCTATAAGCAGCAGAAGGGAAGCCAAGCAAAAACTGACTTGAAACAGGTACGTGAGCATATGTGTGACACTGATCTGTTATATCTGTGTGCCCTACAAACTTTTGCCTTCTTTACAGTTTATTAGAACTTTGGTTAAAGCCACACTTAGAGCAGCAATTCATTGCATATGCAGTATGCATACTACATGTTGCAGTAAGTGCTGAAGAACTTGACCAAAAGGACCTTTTGTCCTAAACGCTGTCCATGGCCACAGATGACTCTGCCCTTGAGCATGCACAATTGTGACACTCAACAGGTGCATTAGTGTTCCTTGTTTGGGAGGGGAGAGGTAGCTTGGAGAGATCAAACCATTTACTGAGATCACAGAACCTACAGAAACTGAACTTAGATCTTCAGCAACTCTAAGAAGATGCCTATTTCTCTTGTGTTTAAAGCAATTAGCTTTAAACAAAAAGACAAATACCTCATTAGAAGTCTCCCTTGCAGAGAAAAATTAATTTAATCTTCAGTCACATACTTACATGACTGAACACTAAGGTGACACTTTATATGGTGATGCCTAATAATCAGTGAACAGAAGAAGAAGTTGGGAAATGCTTGAAATATTTAGCTACTGATGTCGACTCGTCCAGTCCTGATGTTTGAGAATGCTCAAGCTGACTCAGTATCTAATTGCTTTACCTCAGCACTCTCTCTAGTACCATAACTTTGAAGTTGTTGGAAAGAAACAAGGTAAAAAGCTGCTGAATGTGCTGCATTTTCAGAGGTGCTGCACTCCTGCAGCTGCTATTGACTTCCCTGAGCCTGAGCTAAGGCAGCTCTGCAGAGAGGCAAAACTGCTGCTCCTCCCTGGACAGAGCTCCAGACCCTCTTTGTACATCTGTGCTGACTTCAGAGCAGGCTGAGGATCTGACCATACAGAAAACAGAGCCAGCATATATAAAAACCTTACTGCAGGCACCGAGAGTATTTCTGTGCAACTTGCCCAGTCCCCCACAACCTGTCATGTTCAGCAAGAAAAACTCTGAAGGAAAGATAGAAATAGTAAGTTCGACTATTGAATTATTTGAAAATAATCTTTTCCAAAGGGAATATAGGCTACAGACTTTTAAGAAGATGGGACTTTAGGGCTGGGAAATGTTTCTATCATGTCAATGTGGTAACGAAGTTAGTTCTGCATTGTTTGGAAAACAGCAGATTTCCTTGCAAAGTTTGTGATTAAACATCTAACAGAAAATAATGATTTCCTTGCAGGCAGTTGAGCACCAAATATAAAAACATAGGGCAAGAGCCAAGCAGGAAAAGAACCTCCTAAATATCACTACTAAAAGTCACTGTTATTGCAGAGTCCTCATAATATTCACTGTTAATTATAAAAACTAGTATCCATAAAACTGAAATACCCACTAGGAGAAAGCATGCCATTTAACATGCAGAAATCTTTTTACATACAGAAAATTGGTGCCTCTTCTGTAAAAAATATCAGTTGGAAAGAGGAGAAAAAGTCTTCTTATGATTGTAGATTGCTCCCCTCCTCTGAAGCAGCTGGTGTCTGAAATTGTTTTCAAAGAACCTTCTCCTCACCTCTGTGCTGAATGAACCTACGGAAAAACCTAGCACAAACCTGATTTGAAATGAAATAACTCCCATTTTGGAATGAACTGTATGATGAAGATGTAGTTATAAAATAAATAATGATTCAGCTCTAACTTTCAATTTTGTCCTTATTAAGTTGCTCAACCAGGTGTTGAAGCCAATAGAATTTGCTTTTCCTCTGCTGGAAAGCTATTTTGAGTGCAGCGTGACTGAAGAATAGCCACTTATTAGCTGCCCGGCAGTGCTCTCGGCTTTGCTGCTAGAATCCCCCACAATTGCTCCAACAACGCGTTTGCCAATACTCATCTGGCTCAATCAGCAGCCCTAACACTGGAGTATGAAATCCTGCAGTGCTTGTCAGGGTGGTAAGCTGCCTGCTGTTTAACAGCTCTGCTTCCTGGTGCTGTGTCGGGAGGGAGGCAGTGCTGATTTTGATCTTCAGTCTGTATTTGTTTCTCTCTTCAATTTATTCTCTTCAAGTCTCAGTGCAGGATAGATCCTGCACTATCCTGACTGAAATCCCTGGCTAATGTTGTTGTGTGCTGCTCCAGTGTTGCCGTGTTTCATGCTGGAGGTATCTTTCCTCCATGATGGGGGATGCAATTCTTCTGCATCCCAACTGCACTGTGAGGATTAATTAAAGTTTGCAATGCACTGTGAGTACCTTGTATACCATTGAAGTGGAAATTATTGTTTGTTACAGCCAGTCCAAACACCATCTGGGATTTCCATGTTCCTGTTTCAGCTCAGTTGTACATTACCAAGCTTGATCTGGCACCATGAACAAAAGATTAGCATTGCATTCTCGAGTTCTGTGTTCGGTGCTGTGTCCAGACCCCATGTAAGTCAGCATACATCCCAAAAAACTGTGCTCAGCACACCAGGACTCCAAGGGACTTTCTGTAGCTGTTAACCTGAGACATCCCTTTCCTTTTTCTGCACTTGCAGTCCGATATAGGTTGGATCCACAAAGCAGTGGATCCCTTTGGCCTTCTCCACTGCCACCCCTGCTCACAATTAACTTCAAGACAGTTTGGCAGGACTGTGTATGAAATGATGGTGGAATTGGGCTCTGCATTGCACAAAAGATGTTTTTTCCCATGCAATAGAAGTGTCCCTTTGTGTGGCATCTGAAGTCCTATAGGGACATGGCAAACAAGGGCTGATACTGCCCAAGATCCAAGGCAGTAGTGGAAGTGATGCAGACCATCCCACAGTATTCTTGTATGTTCATAATACCTACAAAACTTAACCCAAAAGCTGCCTTACCAGTTCACTGTGAGATCTCTGCAGGGTAGGTGAATATCTCTGAAATGGACAAATCTCAACTTTGATTTATTACTCTGCTTTTACGCACCAGCTTTTGCACAGCTAAGAGTATGTTTTAAAACGTTCTTGTGACTTCACTGCGTTTGTAAATCACAATAAGCCAATGGGGTTAAATGACTGCAGAAACTCCCCCAGTATCAAGCTAGATACTTAAAATGGCATAAATTGTAACCACTCAACTCACTTGTGAGCTTTCCCTGAGGAAGAGAGGAAGTAACGAAGAGTTTGAAGTCTACTTCCGAACTGAAGGGTTCCAATAGGTACCTTACCCAAAACACTGGGAGGCCTGACCTTCTGAAGAGTGCACTATTTTCACAGAGGTACAACTGTAGTTCTCTCACCACAGTAATTGCTGCCATTTACATGTCTGAAGTGCAATCTGACAGGTTTCAGACTCAGACCCCAATGCTGAGTGCTAAATAAACACATAATGAAAGTTGGACATTATCCACCCGAGCTTTGTGTTCCCTCACTTTCCCCATAGCATCAGACTCTCCTCAGCCTTTGAAGTGTCCCTTCTGGGTTTCTGAACAAGCTCAGAATTAATTTGGCAGGAATTCTGCTGCAACTGTTCCTCAGTGAGGGCAGCATCATGTGCGTTACTCTTCTCCTCTGCCACCTTGAGACAGTGGTTTCTGATTTTATGAAGAAAAGCTTAGGTGCTATCTACACTTTCACATCCATGAGCCAGCCTAGGGAGAAATGTCTATTTGATAACTTCCAAGCAATCCCACTATGTGAATGTGTATTTGTTTGCCTCCACACATCTACAACCAGCTGTCTGGTTTTAATCAATTTTTACCTAATGTCTTCGGAGATACTAAGCTATTAAAAATTCATAAAAAGAAGCAAATGGGCCTATCACAAATCTGAAGAGTAGATGAAGAACTGGGAACAATAGAGAAGAGACTCGAAATGAGAATGAAAGAATGATACAGGAGAAACTGATATCTAAATGTTTATTACAAGATAAACGCAATTTATTGTCATTGCATCTTCTCTGATTACCTTTCAACCTTTTCTTAACGATGCCCATATGTTGCAAATAAGAGGGTTTTATGACTTTTTGTTCTCTCACCTTTCCCACGGCTTACATTCCCCTGTAATTACCACGCCGGCAGCCTGTGTTTGCCCGCCTGCCGGCGGTGGTCGCGGGGGATCCGCCCCGCCCGCAGCCCGCCTGTCGCTCCGGAGATGTCCGCCAGGTGGCGGTGCCGCTTCCCGGCCACCGATCCAAGGAGCGGGGGAAGCTTGCTTAACAAGTTCTTCAAAAAATTCTTAAAATGGTGAATAAAGGTAAGTTATTAGATTCTATGCGGGTTTCCTGAGAATAATAATAAAACAGGAAAATAATAAATGAAGTCAGAACGTGGCAGCAGCGTCAGGAAGGGACAAAGCTCAATTTAGTCACTGTGTATCTCTGGATGGGGAAAACAAATCTCAAGAATTTCTGAGTTAATATTTTTTTTTCTGTTGATTCAAATTTCATAGAAGCAAAAATGTCTTCTGTCTGATCTCTTTGAAATTATTGTGACTAGATGAGGTCTTGGAATGAAATCCATGGTGAGTAAAACTGTAACTGCTCATGACTCACCCAAAACTAATTTCGTAGCTTGTGGGGTTATAGGTGTAAGAATACCAATGAAGCTTGTTAGCACTCTTTTGCTTCCATCCTGCCCTCATGATGTCAAGACTGTAATGTTGTAATAATGTCAAGACTTTGTACTGGCAGAGGAAGACTTGGGGGTGATGGTTGAAGACAAACTGAACATGAGCCAGCAGTGTGTGCAAAGCCAACCGTGTCCTGGGACACATCAAAAGGAATGTGACCAGCAGGGCGGGGAATTGACTCTCAGCCTTTACTCCACTCTTGTGAAACCCCACCTGGAGTACTGCACATACCTCTAGTGTCCCCAGTGTAGGAAGGACATGGAACTGTTGGAGCAAGTCAAAAGAAGGGTCATGAAAGTACAAGGGGACTGAAGCACCTGCCCTAGAAAGACATCTTGAGAAAGTGGAGGCTGCTCAGCCAGGGGAGAAAATGTTGTGAGGAGACCTAACAGCACAACATCCTGGTATCTGAAGGGGGCCTGCAGGGAAGCTGGAGAGGTATTCCTTGTAAGGAGCCGTAGTGACGGGACAAGGAGTAACGGGTACAAATTGGAAGAGTGGAAATTTACCCTAGATATCAGTAGAGAAATCCTTTACCGTAGGGATGGTGAGGCACTGGCACAGGTTGCCCAGCGAAGCTCTGGATGCCCCATCCCGGGCAGTGCTCAAGGCCAGGCTGGATGGAGCTCTGAGGAACCTGGGATAGTGGAAGGTGTCCGTGCTTGCCAGGAGGGTTGGAACTGGATGATCTTTAAGGCTCATTTCAACCCCACAACATTCTAGGATTCTATGAAGTAAAAAAGATGACGCTGTTCTCACTGCAAGAAAATGTTAGTGGAGAGTGGAGGGGGAAAAAAAAAAAAGGCACTGGTGCTATATTTGGAGCATTCCTAATTGCACTGTTCTATTTCCAGCTGCCAAAATCCACGCTAGAATTTTAATTAAGGGCTAAAATTGTACAGCAGATCCTGACAACAGGAAACAGCCCTAACAACGGGAAACAGTTATGTTATTTAAATAGGCTTTGAAATAATCAGATTTTATCTCCCGAAGCAGCACTTGGATGAATATTAAAGCTGCTTTTGTTCTGCCGGAAAGGGCTGCGCTTGATCAGCAAGCTCTGGGAAGCCACTGGAGCCAGGCCAGGCAGTGAGTCGTTCCCCGTCCCACACGGCCCCCACAGCTCGCAGTGGGGCTGAGGAGCTGCCCGCGGCCCCGCACACCCGGCACTGCCGGCGGGGCGCCCCGGCCGGGCGGGAGCGGCGCCCCTGGCACAAGATGGCGGCCTGAGGCGCCGCGCCCGCCCCGCCTCCGCCGCAGCGCCGCTGCTCCCCCTACCGGCCGCGGCACCCCCGCAGCGTCGCGCTCCGCTGCGGCGGCCGCAGCGCGGGACAGCGCACGCGCAGCACGGCTCCCCGCCCCTCCCGGTGCGTGCGGAGGCGCATGCGCAAGGGGGCGCCGCTGCGCTGCCCCGGAGGCGGAGCCGGGCGCGTCAGGTGACGCGGGGCTCGCGCTGAGTGACGGGCGGCGGGAGCGGGGCCGGGGTTTGGGAGCGGCGTCGGCGGCCTGGCGGGGCGGGAGGAGGAGGAGGAGGAAGGGTCTCGGCCGCGGCCCCGGCGAGGCGCCATGGCGACCACCGTCACCACCCAGCGGGGCCCGGTGAGTGCTGCGGGAGCGGCGCAGCCGCGGGGCCCGCTCAGGGGTATCTCCTGTTACCGCTCGCCGCGCTGGGCGGGCGAGGCCCGGCTTGGAGACCCCGATGGGCCCGCCCGGCCTCTGCCGGCGCCGCTGCGGGCAGGAGGCTCCGTGTCTCTCGCCCTGCCCCAGCTCCGGCCGCGCCGGAGGGGGGAGAGGAAAAGCCCTCTCATCTTCTGCAGGCTGCTGGGATGCGGGGGAGGGAAGTCTGCCGTGTCTCCCGGTTCCCCGCCTGCGAAGAGGCTTTGGGAAAGGGGAGGGGAAAGTCCCTCCTAACTGCGCGGAGTCCTTGCGGCGGCTCTCCTGCCCGTTCTTTGTCCAAAGGCCTTTCCAAGGAGGGAAATGCTTACACTGAGCCGGAGCTAAACGGCTTTCCCTTGGAAGCAGAGCGCGGCTCGCTGCTCGGCGGGGCACGGTCGGGCCGCTGTCCCTGGAGCTGCCGCCTGAAAGCCGGGACGGCGCATCCAGTGTGGGATGTAGGCGTGCGTGTTGGACGGGAGCTGAGCCGTCGTAAAACCAATTTACCAGCCTTCTGGGAGGTGGTGCTGACAGTTTATTGGGAATATGTTAGTGTCTGGTTTTGCCCAGGGATAATCATACCTCACACCGGGATGTTCTACATATGGGGTGTTACAACATCAGCTTTTCGACAGATGTGCTGTTCCTGTCTGAAAGGATCTGGTGGTCATTGACAGTATGATACTGCTTATGGTGAAATGAGGGGTTTCTGAAAAGCAGTAACTTTACACTGTTGTATTTTATTTTGTAGAAACAGCTACTTTTTTAAAAAAAATTATGCAGCCTTGTAGAAAGAACAGTGAGGTGAATTACTGCTAATCTTGAAAAACTGCACTGCTGTCACTTCTCTTATGACAGTAATATGATAGGGCGTCAGTTTCATTCTTTAGAGTGCCTTATTTGTTTTATTTATCATAACTGCCGGGTCTTTCTTGAATGTTACTCTTCTAGATGTCTTGTTCTAGAATTTCCCAGGTACTCCTGTATAATCTACTGGGAATCTTTTGTTTCCTAAACTTGACTGGCAAAAGGCATATGATAATTTATCTCATGCAGCTTTGGCCTTCTGGGCTTCAGGTTTTGGTTTTTTTTTGTTTTTTTTTTTTTTAATGTGTTGCTGACATTGTTGTACACGCTTTCTTCCTTACCCACTTTAGAGATTTGAATGTTTTCAAATGAATTAATAAATTATGCAATATTAAGCAGGCATTCACGGCTGGGGGTGTTGATATGGTACATTCCAGCCTTTCTTGATTCTTTTCAGAGGGGAAGATAAAATTCTACTAGTTTCTATATACAACTGCATTTCAAATGAATAGCCACTAAATGGTGCTAAAGGATTGGGAACCACTTTTTTCTTTACTGCCGGAGAGAACAGTTCAGTCTTTCTGTTTGAACAAGCAAGAAAATATTCAAGGTTGTTTCATGTGGGTAAGAAACTAAAGTGGGCTGTTGCCAGTCTTATTGCTGCACTTTCTAATTTGTGACACTGCTTACTTGGAGTATAATTAAAATTTCTTATTGCTGTTTAGTTTTTTAGATGAGACAATTCATTCTGTCTGTTACTTCAGATACTCTGCTAGAATACAGATGTCTCTGATCCTTTCCAGGATGTTATGGAATTAGCTTGTTTTCACTTTTGTAATCTTGTATGAACAAAACACCTTTTTAAATCTAAACTAGCTGAATATGTAAGGACTGCTAAGTGATACCTTTTACAAGTTGGAGTATTAATAAACAATTTGACCAGGCTTTAGATTAAGACTGAGCACCCAAAACTTTATATTTGTGATTCCTTATCTAGCCAGTCATATCCAAAATTACTCTTCATGGTTATTCTCCACGATTATCCACCATTCTGGCAAATACATCAGGTCTCTCCAAATTTGATTAAATACCAACCTGGGGCTGCACAGACTTCTGCTCCTAATTTCTCTGATGGTCACTGCTCTTGATGAATAGTGACTCTGAGTTTTTTTTCTTGAGACTTCAAAACTTTTGCAGGCTCTTGTTAAAAGTCTCTTTCCAGCTGTCTTGTAGACTCCTTCAGGGACTGGAAGGTGCTCTGTGATCTCCCCAGTGGAGCCTTTGCTTCTCCAGGCATGGACACAAACATCATATGGACAGTCATCCTGTCTTTTATTTTTAACTCATGCTTGTATACCATAGTTCCTGCCATACTTTGCAGGTATTTTTTACCCCCTCTTTCTTTCCATATGAAATCTGCCCCATTTCAGTTTAATTGTGGTCTCCTTTCTCTTTGTGTTGCATCTCAGAAGACAGCCTGGGTCTGTTTTCTCAATGACCTCTTCACAGATAGTAGAAAGCTGCTACAAGGTGCATCCTAACTTTCTTCTGTTCTAAACAAATCCTCAGCCTGGCCTCACAAGTGCTCCAGCCCTTTTTATGGGCCTTCTTATGGATCTTTGCTGGTCTCCCTGAAGTTCATAGTTTTTCATGTTCTGCTGGGCTGGCCCCAAACGGTCACAGTGTTCCAGGTGTGGTCCAGCAATTGTTTCCTTTCCTCAGCTTGCTGTCTGGGTTCTTGTTGATCCAGTGCAGTTTTCTGTTAGGATTCATTGCTGGAAGTGTCCTCTGCTCATCCAGGTTTTGCTTGCTCTGCACCTCTGTAGAGGTACAGGTAGTCCTGACAGTTGTTCTCCTGTCTGTACCGGTGCCACGGATTTTCCTGGTCAAAGTACAGGTCTTTGCCCTTGTTGAATTACATGTGATTCCTATCAGTGAATTCTTCATCTCTCTAGTTGGTCCTGTCCTCAAGTATGCCAGTCATTTCTCCCAAAATTTAGTGTCATCCTCAAAACTGATAAGGATGCCTTTTGTCTTCACGTTTTGTTGCTGATGAAAAATATTAGACACATAAGTTAGTTTCTGTACAGACCTCTTGAACTGCTTCAGTTTTAACCAGCCTCCAGTGTCATTATCATTAACCACTGAACTTCAGCTTCTGAGCTCAGTGCTTCAGTCAGCTTTTCATCCATCCAGTAGTCCATCCATTCACATTGTAATGATCCTGCTTTGATACCTTCTGTGCTTTCCTTAGTCATATATTCTTGTTTTGGAGAAGGCAGATGGCTCATCAGCTTTTTATTCTTTTATAGCCTGCCTTTACCAAAGCTTTTCCTAATCCATGTTTGGCTTGTTTCCCTTCATGTGTCAAGGAATGTCTTCCAGAAGCACTTGCTCCATGAATTTCTCAGTGACTGAGGTGAAGCTGACCTGTCTGTGCTTCCGCAGGTAATCCTTCTTGCCCTTTGGAATGCTGGGTATGAGATTTGTTTTCTCCTGATATAGGGGAGTTCATGTAATCTCCATGGCCTTTCAAAGATGTTAAAGAGCAGCCTTGAACAAATATCAGCTCTTTCAGGATGTCTGGATGCTTCCTATCTCATACCAATTTTTAATTCAGTGTACAAAGCATAGAATAATAGTTCAAAATTCTGTCATTCACTTTTTCTTTCTTAAAAACAATAAAACCATTTAAAGGAGAATGGTCAGAAATTTTTGAATAGCTAGGTGTTTAAAGCTCTTTGATGTTTTGAACGCGTTTCATGTTAGACTTCCGTGGTAATTGCTAGTGTGGAAACCTTAATTATGGTTCCCTGAGTGTATTGTGTCTGGGGAAATGTTTCTGTAACACGAGGCATTTGTGACTGTGTTTGGCTCTGTGTTAGTTTCCCTCCCTTACACAGGTGCCAGTACTTGCACAATCCATGAGTTGAAGGTTCTGACAATTTAGCTCCCATTCCCTTTATCTCCAACCCTTGTTTCTTCTGATCAGGCTTTTACACTGACCCATTTTACAACTCTCTGGCACCATTTCTTGTTGCATAAGAAGTGGGAAGGTGAGACTGAGACAGCCCCATCCTCAGTTACATCAAATAGCTGTAGAATATCACACCATGTTCAGTTTGAAGAAGTTGAGATGCAGTTTTTATACCTGCAGCATTCTACTGTGAAGATCCACAAAACTACCTCTTTGGTGATTGTGGCAGATGGGAGGGGCAATGTTATTCTGTTTCTAGATAATCCATGTTTTTAAGATGCAATGCTGTCAATAAAGTTTATTGGAAAGTGATTATAAGGCAGGCTTATTTTTAATTTGCCTTCTGAATTGTAGTCCCATCCCTGTCCTGTTGCTAAATGGAAATAATTTTTTGTTCTGCAGCTAGTGACAGAACACGCTTGCATTTCACATTCTTTCTGAAGTGCCATTAGAGGGAAGTGCTTTTGTTTCAAAGTGGTTGTGGAGTAGGATCAGTGACACAAACTTGTCATATATGTTTTCCTTGCTTTTGAAATAAAAACTGTGGTTGAATTCTGGTTACGTAACTTTGTATTTTTAATTCAGGTTGGGAGGCAGCAATTATGTACCTGCTTTTAAATGCTTTGAGGAAGATGTAAATTGACCTGTTTTCTTTACAGATAAGAAGATTGCATGATACTGATTTGTCTCCATCAATATGGTGTCAGCTGATAATTAGTGTAAGAACACACTGAGTAATGTATTTCCTTCAATGAGCATCTGTGAACCAAATCTTAGTCAGAAATGAATATATGAGTGTGTGCATCTCCTCTTCCCCACTCTTCCCTTTTGGAGGGGTTTACCACTCAGATCTTTTGCTAACTTAGTTAACACTAGATGGTCTTAGTTTCTATGTATGTCAGCTCTGCAGTTCTAGGATAAGAGTGTGGCTTTGTGTGAGGTAACTGAATAACCTAGAATCAGCCTAGCTGCGGTAAGAAAACGTCAGTCTCCTTCATGGGCTTTTTCCCTTTGGACTTCAGTACAGAGACCAGTCTGTTTATTTTATTTTAGAACAGATACTGGTTAATTTTTATGAAACAGAATTTCAAAAGTGAAAGCTATTATTAGACTTCTGTTGTGAATGACTTCAGCTTTCTGATATCCAGGTGAAGATGGAAAAAGAGGCTATCCTGTTTTCTGGGAGTTTGACAGAAGGAGCTTGCATAACATGGAAATGGGATTTCAGTATTTCAGCCATCATTTCTGACTGTGGGAAGTGTTTATGATGTCTATTCCTAGAGGTGCTGATAGTACCAGATTGGAAACTTCCTAAGGACCAGGGCTGGAGGGGGACCTCCTGTGTTGTAAATTCCATTTTCTTTCTAATTCTGGGGCCATTTCAGATCTTGCCTAAATAGATTATGTTTTATTTTAAAGTGATATGTATTCCAGTGAGAAGGCTGTTATAACACCATGTCTCATTGCCAGCCAAACTTAAATAAACTTCCTTTTATTATTGACTTCTAGCCCGTTTTTTCTTTACGCTTCTTAAAATTTCAGCTGCTTAGGTTTTTAATTATAAAATTTTAAGGTGCTTGTAAGGAAAACTGATTCCTTTTTACTCTGCTTCCCAACAGCCCAGCAGCAGGCATTCAGTGCTTCCTCCTGAACTTTTCACATAAACTTCCTTTCTGGCAGTGTCTCCTACTGTTGCCAGGATCCTGAGGCTCTCAGATAATCATACGAAATAGTCGTACATGTGATTTGGCAAGAGCTGCAATTTCTGTCTCCAAGATGCAATGTTGACATGCAAATGCTGTGTAATCTTGAAAAGCTGTGTCCTCAAGGCCTGTTTGCTTCTTAAATTACGTTCTGTAGACATGCATCTGCCAGATACATGATTGAGTAATCTTGTTTAGGATTGCAACATGAGAAATTGTGTTGTCTTTTGTCTTCATCAGGTAGACAGTTCTGTATTAAATATGTCATCCACTCTATAGACAGCAGAAATGAATGCAACTTAATTATAAATTTTCTATGACACTTTTTTCCCTTTTAAAATTTTATTACAGACCTTTGTTATTTTAAAATGAAAATCTCTCTACGCGTATTTGAATTCATAATGTTCACTGAGCGTTTAAAACCTAGAAACAACCTGAGTTGTTGAATTAACAAGTGATGGGTAGAAACTTTCCTTTATACTGTAAAGGTAACAGAAAATCCATGGGGAGTGCTGATTCATATTGACTCATGTAACAAAAGTTCCCTACTACTACTTTTTCTCCTGACTCATTGTCATGATAGACTAGATTTTTAATTCCCACGTTGTTTTGAATGGGGTGCAGTTTTGTCACCAAGGTTAGTTGCATTCTGGCTGTGTTTAACACTAGAAAAGCATTAGGACATCTTTATTATGTTGCAGGATTTGGTCCATAGGAAATCTTGTTTTACAGTCTGTCTTGAAGGTGACTGTGGAAGTGACCTTTCAGATGAAAGCATTGTGCTGTGTCTTGGAATGGGAACAATTGGACACAACGTGGGTGATGAAAGAACTGGATGCCATCAGATATCATATATGAATGCGTTGTAAAACTCAGCGGATGTGGCGTTTGTATGGACTACTTAAATGTTTAGATGCAGAGCAGCTTTGGCTCTCTGTCCTACTTTTTTTCAGAGGCTTATGTTGTAAATTATTGTTTCTGAAAAGGAGAGCATTTGCTACATGAGTTGGCGGTTTTGTCATTTAATTAGTTCTTTGTTCATGCTGTCAAAACAAGACTAAATTCTCCTTAATTTGTTACACTTTGACTTATATTCATCTCTTTCCTATTATAAAAGTTTAAAGTCTTCTTTTTTTTCCTCTTTCTTTTTTAAGGTATTTGTTGGTGAGCTTCCTCAAGATTTTCTTCGCATTACCCCAACCCAGCAGCAACAGCAAATCCAGCTGGATGCCCAGGCAGCTCAGCAGCTACAGTATGGAGGAGCAATGGGTACAGTAGGAAGACTCAGTATTACTGTAGTACAGGTATAAATCATGCCATCCTTGTACAATTAAGTAATTTTAAATAATTAATGCAATTTTTTAAATTGGTGGATACAAAAAGATTTTGTGTTGGAATTTGAGTTACTAAGTTACATGTAAATGGGTAGTAATTCTTAAAGGTTTTGATGCTTCATTTTTCTGTACATCAGCATTTTGTCCAGTTTAATGTTGCATCGCCTGATGCAGCGATTTCCTGTAAACCTTGCTATTATAGCACATAATTAAATAAACTCATGAGGATTTTTGCAGTGAACTGGTTTCTCTGAAAACTTCTGTTCAGATGCTTCCTGTAGTTCCTGTACTTAATATTGGAAGACGTTAGTAATTTTGAGGATATTATGGGGAATTGCAGTTCCCTTATGTATTGTTCCACATCCTTCTCCTCAAAACTGTTCTCCAACTAGTTGGTACAAAGTCTTATTGTCATATATATTGTTTTTCCTTTTTTGAACTTTGAGATTCCTGTCTGTACACTTCTCTTAGCCTATCAAGGTCCTTCTGAATGGCAGTACAACAGGCAAGAGATACTCTTCTCTGTTTGTCTAGGAATTTATGCAGGAATCCTATGGAATCTTGGCTGCATATTGAGACATGTTGCATTCTGGATACAAGGTTTGCCGTGATACAGTTAATCTGTAGAAGATGAAAATCTGGTTGAAGCATACTGTATTTAAATGTGTTGATAAAGTATATCAAACATCATGCCTTAATTCTGTTACTAATAAACTGATGGAAGATCAGAAAACATTTCTGGGGGAGTAATTTGCTGCTTTTTTTTCCCTTGCAGATATTTAGGGGTGGTGGTGAGTTTGTCTAAGCACAGCTGATTATTGCCTTTTTTTTGATGAAGGTTTGATAAACTCTCTAATCCCACAAATCGGGAGTATAGATAGTGCTCAGTTTGGATGCCAGCTTTCTTCTTTTAAGTCCACATTTACAATAAACAGTTTGAGACCTTTCTCACCAGCTCTAATGTATGAATTGATGAACCAGCATGTTTCCTGAAGGAGAAAAGGGCTTTTCAAGCCTGAAGTGATGAATGTTACACAGTGCATAGCCTCAACTCTTGCGAGTTCTGTAAATATCTTCTAGGTGGGAGATGCCCTGGGGCACCATGTTTTGTCACTTGTCTTACTATAAAAAGAACTGTTTAGTATAGGTCAAAGAAACAGCACGTGCAAAAAGCCTAACTTCTGCTTGAGCATAGCTGTGCAGCAGTACTCAGTGCCGTGTTCAGGACTGTCATCACCTTGTTTTGTTCTGGTCTTGTGATGTTACAGCAAAAGAATGTTGGATCTCTTCTGATTCTATACAGCATCTGTTTTTATTGGGATGTTAGGCCTTAAGTTGTCCACTGAATTAACTACTGTTAAATGTACATGCTAAAATAAGTGTGTAATCACTTTGAAATGTATGATCTACTATGACTAGTTTACCTCAATTGAACTGCTTTTGCAGGTTGTGCTTTTCAATTTTGTGATATTCTTGAAGGTGCTGGATTTCTGTAATGCATCCTTCAGAAGAACTTAAGTGAAAGAGGACAGGCTACCTATGACATTACACTTGTGATTGTATGTTGGAGATCAGATACCCAGGGAAAAATTGAACTTTTCACTTGTAATCACGTATTTTGTGGTTTGGTATGAAGTAATTTATTTTAGCTACTGTGAAGATGTGCATTTTCTACAATAAATAGGCTAAAAAGGTGTTCTTTTTTCAAGGTCTCCCAGACACTTAATGCTGTTACTGGTTTATGTTTTAATTTGAATGCTGTTTTTGTTTTTTTAACTCTTTTCTCTCTGTCACAGAATTTAATCTATTCCTTTGTTCAATATTTGGTTCTTACTGTGAACTAATAATAATTAACTTCTCAAGTTAATGCCAGTATTATACACTTCCTGGGCTTCTTTTCTTTTCAGGCCAAACTGGCAAAGAATTACGGCATGACACGCATGGATCCGTATTGCCGAATACGGCTGGGATACGCTGTATATGAAACTCCAACGGCACATAATGGAGCCAAGAACCCCCGCTGGAACAAAGTTATTCAATGCACTGTTCCCCCGGGTGTGGACTCCTTTTATCTAGAGATATTTGATGAGGTCAGAACTGCTATATAATTTTTCTACCCCTCCCCATCTCCAGTTTGGATGGAGGTTTAGGTGAAACCTTCCTTGCAAAAAAGGAATGAGTTAGCACAGACTTTTTCTCTGGGAGATAATAAAAATTTTTCAGAATTCCAAAAGCAGCAATTCCCAAGTCTTTCCTCTTCCCCAAGAGTGTCAGAACTGTTACTTTTCTTTGGTAGCTGATAAAGGGGTATTAGCAGGCTTGCCTGCAAAGCAAGGGAAGAAAAAGATGTTTCAGTGCTATTTAAGCTCCTCTTGGCTATCAGAATGCCCTGCAGCTTTGTGTCCTTCACTGTACCTATTAAAAATAGCCTGTTGTACAATGCTGTTTTACTTGGAAATTCTTTGGTGCTATTCTAACCTAGGAAGAGCTTGAAAGCTTTCCCAAGCTTGGAATTCCTGAGAATAAAACTATCAACTGCAGAGTGTGTGTAGTCACTAGGATTTATTAAGAGAAACTAAGAGGCTACAGCTAAGGCTAAAGTCATGGTTTGCCTGGCTTTTTGCTGCCTCTCTCATTGTGTGTAGTAAAGCATGACTGCAGCAGCTGTGTGGTCATTACACAAGTGAGGTTTTTGGATGCTGCTTTGGGGGCTTGGCTGATCAGTTCAAGTGTCTGTTCATTGCTGCTACTGGGAGGCAGATCAGTACTTCTGTCTGCTGGAGTTCACAGGCTATCATGGTAAACAGAAGATGCTCACGTAGTGGCCTCTGATGTGATGTCATGAGATTCACACAGGCTATGATGATGTTAGGATGCTGTATTTCTAGAGTGTTCTGCTTCAGGTCTTCAGTTTCTTGCTATTAAATATCTGCAATCAATCTATAATCCCACTTAAAGTGTCCTTCAGCCTTGTTGAAAAGGAGATGGCCAAATATTTATTGGCACTTCAGTAATTTCAAAGGGAATAAAATTAACAAGGTTAATAGCATAAAATGGAAGTGTTAGTCAAGGATAATTTTAAGTTTGGGATTTCTTTCAGGGGAATTAATTTGGTAATATTTTTCAAATTATATTTCAGAGAGCCTTTTCAATGGATGACCGCATTGCTTGGACACACATTACAATTCCTGAGTCTCTGAAACAAGGAAATGTGGAGGATGAATGGTATAGCTTGAGTGGAAGGCAAGGTGATGACAAGGAAGGAATGATTAATCTGGTTATGTCATACACGGTAAGCCAAGTTTGGGGTGGGAAGGGAGAGAAGCTTCTTAAGTAGTGGGAGGGAGATAGTTTAGACTGAAGTAGATCTGTTGTACCATACTGGTGTTTGTGTGTTTTGGCATTTAAAATAGTTACACCTAACCCTGGGAGTTAGCAGTCCAAAATATTCGTAAAGACTAAATACTTTGTGGTAAGGTGGCAAATGGGTATTTGTCTTGTTTTGCAATTACCAAAATTCAGCTTATTCCTGTTATTGAGGAGTACACTGAGAGCAGGTAGCTGGGTGTGCAGCTGCAGTGAGAGCTGCCGGTTGTGCCCTGGCTGGGGGACATGGTGGGAGCCCCAGGCAAGGGACCATGACGTGGTGCTGATGCTTTGCACCACAAAGGGCACAGGGACCTGTGGCACTGGCCAGGGGACTGGACCCTGGGACACAGCAGGAGCTGGTGAGTCAGCAGGGAGACCCCAGACTGTCTGGGTGCACAGACTGTGAGACTGTAAAACCCAGGGATTCCTTTCTAGGGGTCCTTCCCTAGAGGCAGCAGCTTGAGCTGTTTCTGTGTTACTGCACCATGATTAAATTATTTTAAGGATCCAGATGTCAGAGACACTATGGTGGGAAACCCAGGGCTGAGCTGGTAAGGAAACCCTGTATGATTGTGAGTGTGAGGTGTGCAGGGAGCCAAGAGGGACACCTGTGGGGTCACTGGAGCCACCCACTGCAAAGGGGCCTTGGTGTCAGCAGTTACAGACTGCAGTGGGTGCCAGAGTGGCTCCTGGATGGTCAGACAGGAAAGTTTCTGTAGCATTGTGCTACTACACATATAAAAAAGAAATCCTCACCTAAATGGTACATTCTTATTTCTAGTTTAATAATAATAATAATTTTTTTTAAACTTCATGGAATCTAACAATAACTTTCTCCCCAAAATCTTAAAAAATTCATGTCAGTTTAAAAGCAGAATAATGGAAATCCTTCTCCATCTTAGGTGTTTATTGGGTAGTTGGAATGCTCTTTGAGATTACATTGGTTGTCACTTCCTTTCTCGTACATTTGGTGCTACTGGTCATGAACTGCAGACCTCCGCTGGTTTGTTCAGCAGCTTCTGGGGTGTTCTCATCTGTCACCTTTGTTTCAAGTACCTGTTGGATAACATCTAGCACATGCAGCCCTGAATGCTTCCTACTGCACTTGTCTGTCATCAGAAGTTCCAAGCTGCTTTTCGGCGCACAGCTGGGAACAGATATTCCCTGCTGTTTGAATTCACATTCTGCCCCAGATCTGAACAGTTGTTTCATTACCCCGGGGAGAAAAGAGTTTGTAATTAACCCTGAAAACTATCTCTCTGTTAATGTACTGTTCATAATATTAAATATTTTTCAAGGATCAAACTGAACTGAAATATAACTAGAGTTATTGTGGTAGTAAAAGGGAATGGAGTTAATTTGATATTTTGTTTAAAGGACTGTTTTACCTCAAAAATAGTTTATTTAAATTAAAATTTGCTTCAAGGAGCAGTGTACTGCTTTTAGAAGTAAATAAGAATAAAAATCAGATTTTGTCTAATATTTATGATGAATATGTTGTATATTCATTTCACAAGACTAAGGTATGAAAGCTGATTAAATCTGTATTTTAAAATAATGCATTTTGATAATAACATTTCATCACTCTTTTGAAAGGCGAGTTTGACATGATGTGTGTTTATTGATTCGTGGGCAAATTAATTGCCGTTTGAAAGATGGTAGTTAGTTAGCTTGCCAGAGATTTGCTTAATATAGATTAGCACTCAGCATGGTCATATTGTACTGTAGAACGTGGATTTGCAATGTGATGACTTGTTTGCAAACACTTTTAATTGCTGGCATTTTTTGGCTACTTCCTGAGCTGTTCTAATCTGTGATTTTTCTGTCAAGTCTTTGCCAGCTGCCATGATGATGCAGCCCCAGCCAGTGGTCCTGATGCCCACTGTATATCAGCAAGGAGTTGGATACGTGCCTATAACAGGTATGTTTTCTCTACTTGAAGACTGAGCCTTCCAGATGAAGGGTGTTGCAGAAATAAATACCAAATTACTCCCGTTTTTTCAGAATGTTAAGGAAGCTATAAATGATTTTTCTTTAACCACTTTTCCCATTATATGTTTTTAGGAGAAGAGGGAACAAATTAAGTACAGGTCTGCCTTCAGTCTTGTACCCTGTTTAATAGAGCTGCATGAGTTTGATTAAATGGATTAAAATATCTGTCAAGTTGTGAAGGCTTCTCTTTTTGAGTATTTATTTTATACTTCAATCAGGTCTCTGAATAGTTGTCTAGTAGGCTGCACTTTGTTGTGCTTACTTAAATGGTGGCAATCCATGTCTGAAGCTGTTGTTTGCACTTGAGAAAGTGCCTCAGATGAATTGTGCTGTTGGAGCTGCAGCTTCTGTAGCCCACAACAGGATTAATTTTTCTGTGGTCTTTGAAGATGCTTTCTTGGAAGGGAACTCACTACACAGCATATGAAGTATTCACAGCTCAGTGAATGAAAAATGTTATGGAGCTCTGAGATAGCTATTTTTGATGTATTTACATAACTACAGCAGGTATTGTCAGTGCTTTTGGTTGATTCAATGAGAATTTTGGAGTTGTTGAAAAAGATGTGTTAACTTATGTTTTGTAATTTTTCTGTCAAAAATGAGAAGTTTAAAGTATGTAGATAAGTTTGAATTTGTCCTACTTAGGGAACTGATTAGTTCAGTTGAGTTTGTGTTTCACTTACAGCTCTTAAAACCCCCACTTATTCTGTGGCTGACTATTCAGTAGTATGTGTACTTTCCAGGGAAAGTAAGAGATAAATTCACATATTTTTAACTTATTTGCCTGCAAGTTTATGAATTAATGATAATGTGTGTGGGACATAATTAAAGTGCTGAGGGATGACACAACAGATACATACATTTTATTTTTCTTCCGTAAGACTAGGAGATGATTGAACTTAAAATTCCCTTCACTGTAAAAACAAACCTCATCAACAGAAGGCTGGGTATGTTTAGGAATCATACCTCCTGTTTCATTTTTACAGAGTTAAGTTAGAGCAAAATAGGGAAAAGTTGGGCTGCATACTTTATTCCCTGATGTAAACATGCAGTTTGCTTCATTTTAGGTGGTTTTTTCTGTAGCTTAATTGTCAGGTTTTAAGTCTTGCCAGTGAAGTGCTTTGAACTGGAATGCACGTTCCAAAGTGTGGTTCTGTTGTGGTAACCCAGACCTTCTGTAGTGAACTTCAAACACAGTCATCTTGTTTAGAGTTAAAAGATCTGATAGAAAGTGCTAACAAATTTCTTGAATAGATCAAAATCTTCTTGTGCCAGAGTATAAACAGAAGAAATGCAGCAGAGACTAGTTTCCTGTATAATTGAAATTAGATGTAGAACTGAACAGATAAAACTTACTGAATACCTTCAAACTTGCTATTCAAGTACTGGACGTTCAAATCATGATGTTCTGTAAATTATTTATCATGAGAATATTTTCTATTTGGACAAGTGAAGAAATAACTAATAATTTGCAAGTGATAGTAATGTCTTACCTTTTAGCAGCTAAGATTTTGGGGTCTCTGGTGGAGCATTGCCCTTCTACCAAGATCCAGCATGTTAGTTTTAATTGCTGCTATAATGCTATTCTGTATTCAAAATTCTTGCTGCATCTGTGACTTATTTTTAAAGCATTGCAAGTTCCAACCCTGGATTTGAACTGCTCTTTTGTTCTGGGAAAGCTTGAGTGTATTTCCTTGACTTCATAAATGCCAGACTTTTTACAAGCCTCCTCTGACATACATTTGGTATTTTTTACTCTCTTTAAATATTACTGTGCTTTGTGTTTGCTGTTCTAGAATTTCTGTGGATACCATCAAAATTTGCCAAAGCACTGTGAGTTCTAAAGCTTTGACTTACATACTAATCAATGACCCACTCATAATAATTAGATGGATGTTTAGGTTTGGAGTTGGAAAGTGACTTGGCTGCATAATGCTTTTGTTGTTTCATACATTTAATGACTTAATAAAGGTAATTTCAAATTTTAAAAGGAAACAATAATGCATCTTAGAAGACACCTTGGGGTTTTTTGAAATACTTTCTGTGTATTAAACTAGATGCTCCTTCTGAATTCTGTAAACTCTTTCAGATAGGTGCATGGAAGATGCTGGCCTTCCTTGGGCAACTGAACTGTTTGTGTCTTCTGGGTCCACTCTGTTTGCACATTTTCTATGTAACTGTACAGTGTTTGCTCTCTTCCTTTTGAGACTGCTTCCAGAAGGGTAGTGGACATCAGTATGTTTCTGCTTTGCATATTTGTAGTTCAGGTTTTTTACCTGAGCAGCTAAATTAATGTCAATAAACAAGTTCTGCTTTTCCTTCTGGAGAGTGGAAGAGCATCATTGAATAGTTTATGATATTTGAGATGAAGGGGATTCTGCTGTAGAAGACTGTCAGAATCAAAGCCTTATTTATGATGGAAATGGAGTGGGTGGACTAAAATTCTTATCCAGACAGTTTTAACAGTTGTTAACTGTCCAAAATAACTGTGCTTTAAAGAGAGATGATTAAGTCAAATTTAGGTGTGTCACAAAGGCCAAGCTGTTTTTCTGTAATAGAAAACTTCTGTTCAAAACTAACTTTCTAATTAACTAGACTTCTGATTAATGCTGAAGCAGCTGATTACTTTTACACTCTGTCATACAAGCTGAGGTAAACAGTAGAAACAAGCAGGTAGTCACTGTGGTAAGCAGATGACCACAAATAATGCTCGTTTCCTCACATGTGGTGGTAGATGGAGCTCTGTTAAGAACATAGTATATTCTTTCACTATAGTAATTAATTGCAAAATTTTTTTAAATGGAAAGCTTCTGAAAACAGCACAAACTGTTGCTTAGAAACTATAGCTGCCATAGGTGGTGTATCTGTGGATTGGGTATGCAAAAATTTGAACTTGTGAACCCTGTTGTTGTTACAGAAGTTGAGTTTATCTACCACCTCTTCCCATTTAATTTTCTAAAGATTACTTAATTTAAACAGTTGATTATTTTGATATACTGGTACTTGAGGTGTCTTCTTTTAGTGAACAGTACCAGAGACAGCGAGCTAAAAAATATTATTTCAATAAGCAAGCTGTATTTCTTATTAGCTAAATATTCATGGGATGAATAGGAAACTTGCTTTTACTTATTTTATAAACTCCCATGTTAAAAATACTTTAAAAACCTGTGTGTCTCTGAGTCCTTGTCAGAGTCAGGAATATCACTTTTCATTGAGGCATGGTTGTGTTTGTATGTGCATTGTTCCTTTAGGTGTCCTTATGGAGGATCATGGGTTAGCTTGTGATGTTACTGGTGTTTGTTCAGAAAACTATGGATGTATGTTGTCCTTTGTGGTCTGTAAAATATAATCCTTGCTGCAAACACCTGGTGGTTTACTAATTTTGGTAGCATTTCCCCTGATTGTTACTGCTGCAGAAACAAGACATTTAGGAAACTTACACAGGGTGCTGAAGCAAATTAGCTGAGAGATACTATTAGCATTTAGTTTTTTAGTGTTAGGTAGCTTAGGTTTTACCCAACTGCCTCATTTTATCCAACTTTCACCTTTGGAAGGTAAATAATTAATATCCTTTTAAAAATAGATTAATATTTCTTTCCCATGTCTTATTCCTTTCCCCTTGTCCCTTCATTGTCACCTGTCTTTAGGGCTTGAGTACTTTGCTCTGGGTAAGTTTCCAAGCTCTTTTCTCACTCCCATCCTCATTGACTCAAGAGTCTTTGCATGAACTCACCTAAACAGCTTTGTTACAGCAGGCTGTACAACAAGGTATTGCCACTTGGTTGTCACGAGTAGAACAATTTAATGCCTCTTCTGCAAATTATTAAAGCCTCTCTAACCTGTTGGGAAGTCTTTAAAGGCATCTGCTCAGCTTTGACTATAATGGTTAAACTGATTGCTGATGACAATGTTAATAGATATAATGTGATGTTACGATATTCTTCTGAAGCTGTTGCATGTCAGCGTGCTGTACTAGGTGATAGGATTGGTTTTCTAGAAGAGAAACACAATTCTTGCAGTTGTTTGGCTACTGCACCATTAGTGGAAAAGCAGTAATGTCACGACTTTTGGTAAACTTGAAAGCAAAAAACTGAGTTTTGCAGTGACACTGAGAAGACAACCTGCTAATTGTCTTAAGTCTTAATTTCATTAATGAATCTTTAAATAAGCTTTCCTTTTAAGAAGTGACACTTTTTTCATCAGTGCATATTTTTCATGCATTTCTGTATTACATCCATGTCAAGTTAAGTACCTGACTAGAACCTCTAAAGGCAAATCACGTTACAAGAAATCAATTTTCCTTCATTTTAGACTTCCTTTACTGTGATACTTTGGTTTTGAATTGTGCAAAGTTGCTGTGACACCTCTATCTCTGATAAAAGCATTGGTCTTCAATCAAATACATTCAGAAAATTTTAGAATGACTTCTTGTGAGATATGATATAATTTCTTGATGCCCTGAATTTCAGAAAGATGCTGTAGATAAAACTGTTGCGGTTGTCACAACATATTTAGTCTATTCAGAGCAGTGAAATTTTAGCATTTTCTGTTGTTTCATACACTTAATTTTTCCAGTACTTTGCAAAGAAGGAACATTTTAAAAAATGAGATGGTATGCATATTTTAGTATTTAGTATTTTAGTGAGATTTTTCCTAGAGCAAATATCATTAAGACCTATTTTGTTTTTTTGAAAAGAGTTACAATTTCTTCATTTAAATGAAAGAATTCATGCTGAGAAGGTTCCTGAGTTTACTCTGAAAGAGTCTGTGGATGGGACAGAATGATAATGAGTTAAGAAATTAAATATAGGGCACTTGACTGAAAAAGAAAATAAAATTACAAGTGTGTAATGCCTTGTGTGCAGCTGGAAAAAGCTTACCCTGTTAATTCTGCTTTGATGCTTTCATTGCTGCTTGTAGCACCTGACTTGCTATTGTTTCATGTATTGGAATGTCACTGCTTATGCCAGCATGTTTGCCATTGCCATTTCACTGAATTGGAAAACAATGCTCCATTCTTCTGATTTATAACATGTACCTAATATCTGGGAGTAACACAGGAGTTCACAGTTCCACTGGTAGTGGATTCTTACATTGTTTAGTTCCAGTTTTCACCTGTCAGTGATAGGAAGTTTTTTAGCTTAAAGAAGCTTTTTACTGAAAATTGATAATTTGGAAGCTTATTATAACTTTCTCTAATGACTGCATATATGTATCTGTTTGCTAAATTTCAGTGCATAGTTCTTTAAATTTATGCTTAAGTTTTACTTTCTGTTTTGTAAATCAGAAATTATGGATGCTTTTAGCCTGAGTGCGGAAAACCCCAAAGTACTCTTAAATTGGTATTTGTATAGCTTGAATGTTGAGTTTAATTAAAAGTAAGCATTTATCATGGAGGTATTTATTAAAAATCTGTGATACTAACTCCATTTGTGTGCAGTCTTGTTGTAGACAGCATAAGCTAAAATTATAAGCTGAGAAAATGGGTTTTGAAAATTCTTGGTGAGAACCAATATGGACAAGAAATTTCTTGTGTCTTAAATTGATTATTTATATTGGAATTGCTTTTTGAGTACTGCCTGTCCAGATGTCTGACTTCATGATTACCTATTTTTGATGAAAGCAGTAAGGAAAACTCTGTTCTAGTCTTGATTTTATTTTGGCACTGATAAGATACTGAAACAGTATTGGTAAGCTGTAGGATGCTGTGGTACTTGAGAAAAGAGCCTAATGTTTAATTTGGATTAATACTTTAAACTGACCTCCTGTATTAATAGTTCATACACTGTTTAGGCTGAATGTTGGATAATATTAGGGTGTTGATGACTTAGTAAAAAATCTTGGGAAGTTTGTTAGAAGTAAAACATAACTTCTGTTGCTCAATTCTTTCAGGTGTTTTGCAACTTTATTTTTTTGAGGCCACTCATCTTCTTATGCCCCTTTTAAGTGCCTACATTGTTTGTAGGCAGCATGAGGAATGAGTTGAGGTTTGTTGAAGCTCTGGAAGAGGCAATGCAAAATGATGCTGTGCAATTGAGTGAAGTGTATTTGCAGTGCTGGTGAGGACTGCACAGTGGTTTGCCTCCAGGGTGTCTGATGGGCTGTGTGTTGAAACACAAAGTGCCAGACAGAATTCTAGGGACCATGGTTCAAAGGTTATAAAAAGCTGTGGAGCCAGGGTTTATGGTGTGCAGACAAGGTGACAGATACCTGTAGTAGAGGTGTGATGCAGATGGCTGGGCAGGAATATGGTTCCAGTGTGCAGGTAACAAATTTATGAGATTATAACTCAGTATAAACCTTTTTGAGTAGATGCAGCCTGTCTGTTAGACTTAAAAGCTTCTAGGTTCCTTTTTTTTCTTCTAATAAAATGTAGGATGATTAAAAGGGGAATTTTAAAATCAAAATTGAAAAGCATAGATAAATAGGTGTTTACAAATCAGTAATGAATCCCTTCAGATAGGACAGGAGTCCAAGTTGAGGAAAGAAATAGAAAAGAGTGTATCAGGTGAAATCCTGGGTGCAGTGCTTGCAGTCCAACTATATTCATTCAGAGTACCTTGGTCAGCCAGAGTTGATGTTTAGCTCATCCAACCTTGAATGTAAGTTATAATGTAGCATTTTTATGCTGACAGAAAAAACAAGTCACTGGGATGCTAAAACATTTTTACACATTAAAGTGAGTATAGACATTTCTGACTGAATAGTTAGAGTGAAGAAAATCTTGAAAAGACAAGGTAAGTATTGAAACTGCTCTTTGCTCGTTTTTTGGATGTTAGGTCTGAGTACAAGTAGTATAATATAATTGCAATATTTTCAATCACATAGGTACTTCAGTCATGTTAAGAGAGATGAGGCTGCAAAGAGGCATTCTTGAAAATTATCTTGGTTATGCATACGCTTTGTTGTTACGATTTTTGAGCAGTTAGTCAGAATTCCGTTGAAGAGAAGCAGCTTCTGATCTACTGCTGGATAATATATGAAAGCTGGTTCTCAAAGAGATCTTATTTTGAAGATGTATAATGGTGATGATGCAAATAGTTCATCCTTTGTTTAACTTGCAGAGAAGTAATTAAGGTCATATATAGAAAGCAAACAGGCAAACTGAAAACTGTAAAGGAAGTTAGGTGTTCAAAGAAAATGTGCACTAAATTAAAAAAAAAAAACCAAAACCAACACTCAGAGAATCTTAAAAAGTGTGAAGCAATAAAGTATGTTTCTGACAAAAATTGGTAGATCTCCCATATATGGGAATGTGAAAGTGTTAAATTATATGTTAAATCTAAACTGCTTATGAGCTTGAGTAACAAAGCTTTTGAAGATCAAATGCGTAAAAGAAGCAGAAATTATTTATTTTAAAGAAGCAGAAAACCTAGAATCATGTATGTAATTATGTAATGATAAAGACATAAGTATGTAAGGCAGTTCATAAAAACCTAGCTGGAATGGGGGACCATAACAGGTGAAGGAAGTTTTGCTTTCTGAGGACTGGAGGATAGCAAAGTAAGGTTTAAGTTAAAAATATTTTTGAAGTAGCCATTTTCTCTATTGTGTAGAATGATTAAAACCCAGGAAGACTAGAATGAGCTGCTTTGAAGCAAACAGGTAAATAGGTGAACTTTAGGAGGAAATGGCATGGTTGTGTAGGAAAAGCCTGTATGTTAAAATTCGTAGGTGTTTGAGTATACAAGAAAGAACAGTGTGGTCTGTGTATATCACCTTCTCAGCTGCATTTGTAAAATGCTATTTTCTAAGCCTTCTTTCTATCATATGATATTCTGATACAATAAAGGTAATCTCGTGGTTTAATATCCATTTTAAAAAGTTGATGAACAAATAAAAATAGATGATTATTCATCTAATGAAAGGAGTTGAATCTGATGCACCTCTTTGGTGAGGTGCATCAGATAACTTAAAAAAGTGAGAGGACTAAGACAATTTGTCAAAACAAGAACCCTTAGTTTTCTAAGCCACTCTGACTGCCACAGGTTGCAGAAGGATCTCATTGTAATAAAAGGGAAATAAAATTATTTATTAAATCTGGTGTTAAAGTATGTGTAAAGGATAATCTTAACTAATCCTAACTAATACTTCTTTGGTGACAATTTCTCAATTTTGTCAATACTGTACAGGAAGGTCTTCGAATTATTGTAGGCTACTTTATAAAAATATCAGGTGAATAGTCTTTGAAACAGTGCATAAAATGCTTGAAAGCAGATAGAGAACCGATACTAGAACTTTATTCTGTCTAGCTGCAGGTACTTCTCCTTGCCCTACCTTAGAAATTCTACAGGAGAACTGCAGAAGCTAGTACATAAATGAGTGAGACTAAGATCATCAAGGATCTGAAACTATAGAGAAGAAGTGAAATACACAATTTTCAGAAGTGATAACAAAAAAAATGTAGATATCTACTATTATCTGTTTTCAGTTTTATACTAAACAAAAGGTAGTGTTTTCAGCAATGGTCTTAGTGATAGATGTTCTTATGTGATGAAAAAGGGATTTTGTCTAGTTATTTCTTTTAACAGGAATAGGAATACTCATTTTCTAAAACTCTGTAAACTGCCAGTGCTTTATTTTACATGGATGTACAAGAAGTTAATGAAAAAGGACAGGTCAGATGAATTTTGTCCTCTGGAAGAGAGATGAACAAAGCAGTCTGTGCCCCTAGAGGTGTTGCTCTTTGGCCACGTAGTGACTTTGAAGGCTGGATGGAACTTAAGCCTTATTTCTGTGGTCCAGTCTTCTTTGCTTTCCTTTGAATTCGCTGAAGATTACATTCATTGTCTTTCTGAATATCAGCTGTGTATATTGCTAATATAAAACCATTTTTTCCATCACAACATACATAAATACACTGGGAACTAAAATAAAATACAACCACACCTTTCTGTGATGAGCTTAGTGTTTGATTAGTGAATTATGTGTGAACTGTTCAATGCAAGTTGTACCTGATTTTGAACAGTACCTGTTGCCATACTGTAGTTTATAACATCTGGAATATAACCTTGGGGTGAGAACCTGCTCCAGAAAAATAATACCAGTGTAGGTATAATCTCTACTATCTTCTTCCTCCTCTGGAGTGCATGTTAAAATAAATAAATGCTGAAGTTGGTGGGTTGGGACAAGTCATGAGCTGCTTTTGTCTTCAAAATCACTGGATTTTTTTTGTTGTGGGTTTGTTAATTTTTTATCCCCCCCCCACTCATGTATGTTTGGTGGCTTTCTTTCTTCTCTTTTTAACCTGTAGGGATGCCTGCAGTCTGTAATCCAGGCATGGTCCCGGTGGCAATACCACCTCCTGCGGTCAACCCTCAGCACCTGTGTAACGAAGAGGACCTGAAATCTATCCAGGACATGTTTCCCAACATGGACAGGGAAGTAATCCGCTCAGTGCTAGAAGCTCAGAGGGGGAACAAGGATGCAGCTATCAACTCCTTACTTCAGATGGCTGAAGAATCATAGATGCCCACTTCCTGTATAGTCCCTGTCCTCGATGCCACTTATTTTTACTTGCCAAGCCAGGGATTTAGCTAGAGGAAGAATTTCCCAGCAGCTTTCTGTTAGTGCATCGTGTGTGACAGATTGTACCCCTTTTCTCCTTGGACAGTTGGATCTTCTTCTCTTTCTTTCTCAGTCTGTACATACTCAGTTTAGCTTATCTCCTACCATAGAGCAGTGAAGCATCTTTACTATCAGCTGTGCCCTGTGTGGCTATATTCTGATGGGATTGGGAATAATGCTGCTTTGTTTCTTTCTCTCCCCCTTTTCATAAACTTGCTTTTACAAAGTAACTCTATGCAGTACAAGATTTACTAGTGTTTGTTAGATTGGGAAAAAAAAAACTTTCCATGGAAGGTTTGCTGTTTAAATACAGCTGATTTGTTAAAAGTATTTAGGTTTCAGCAAGCAGCCTATTTTCCCCCAGAAATTAAAGGAGCGACCCTTTCTTATCCTGTGGTGTTTAGTTATTACTAAATTCTAATATTCACACATTTTAGATGGAAGATTTTTAATTTAATAAGCTAAATTTCTTAGGTTGTACTGTTGGTATTTGTAATTGACATCTTCAATTCAATCTAGTCATTGGGCACTAAAGCAATATATTATCTGGTGTGCATTTGGGGCTTTGTCCTCCCACATAGTATTGTTATGTATCTGTAAAATCTTAGGAGGTAATTTTTAACTCATACAGTATGTATTGCTGTAGCAGAGAACAGGACTAAGCCCCAATGTACTCCTACAGTTAATTGCACTCTATTACTTCTGCATTCCCATGGCTATTTCAAAGGTTAAGTGCAGAAGTACAGATACTTATACCTGGAAAATGACTGAAGCAGTAAAAAATTATTTGAGATGTTGTCTTACATTAAAAAAAGCAGATATTTATGATCTGGTTATAAAGCTTCTTTCTTTATACCTATGTTTCAGCAAAGTTATTGCTTTACATTAGTGGGAAAATGATTGTATTTTTCCTGTGATAAGAAATAAGTACGAAAAGTAGCTTCAGGGTCTTAGAATGGCATTATGAATTGCTCAGTGACTTGTTGGACTACAGCTGCTGTAGTCAGTTTATTATTATTTGATGCAGATGGAAATAAAATTCTGTGTGAGAGACAATTTAACATATCTGAGTTACAGTCTGATCCTCAGAGGAGGTGTTTGTATTTATTGTTAGAGTAATTTTTTCAAGTAAGAGTTGATTTTGGAGCTGCAGAACCATACAGTTATGCACCAGTTACACCTGTTGGATGAAATTCTGTGGTGTCTGTTTTTGTAAAGTAATGCACTTTAAATAGTCTGCACCAATTTATTTTTCCAGTGATGTGCAATGTTGTTGTTTGTCTCTTTAATGTTTGATTTCAAATACTTTCTACAATAGCCATAGACCTTTATATTTTCAAGAGTTGAAATGAATGTATGCTTGAAATCTAGGCTCTTGAGTGATTCATGAGAACATTAAAGCCAGCTTTGGAATAGGGAATGACAACCCATATTGTCTTCTTCACCAAAATTTATTTTATGTTCTATGCTCTAAATATTTTCTTTATTATCTGATGGAAAGCAGATTTTATCCCCCCCAACCTACATTCAAGTAGCCTTTAGGTAGCACTGGCAGTAGAACATGAATATTTATTTTTTTAATCATTAAAAGTAATACTGAAACTTAAAATACACCACCAAAAATCATCTCAGTTTCTGACCTTTTAAAGCTGTCTTTTCATAATGTACAGTTTTAAGTTTTGTTATGAATCCCTTAACATCTTAAATTTCCCATTGAAAGCGTAAGTGTCATTGAACATCCTCCAGTTGGATTTTGAATAATAAAATTCAAGGCTATAGTTCTGTGTGCTGTAGTTGTAGAATTGCCATGCTTTTGTTTTCTAAAGTCAAATGGGTATTCTTCAATAAACTAGTCTTGCCCCTTCCCTACAATCATGGTAAATTTTGTGATTGATCAGGTGTAGAGGCATTTGGTCTTTATAAAAGCAGAGTGTTTTGTGACATCATGACCCAAAAGGATGAATGTTGGTGAGGATTTAATGCTTAGATACCTCCAGGAAGAGTCCTGTGCTCTTTTACATAGATAGTATGAATTGCTAGGGATGGAACAATTCAGGGAAAATGTACATATTAAATTTTTATATTAAAATGGTGGGATTCATAATACAGCTTTTCATAAAAGCAAGTGGTCATGGTTCAACTTAATGGCTGGTAAATTGTACTGCATCCTATTACAGCTCCATTTCAAGTGCAGAACAAAACCATCTTTCAGTCCTAACTGCCAGGAGGGGTAAGTGCAAAAGTTAAGCTAGCCAGGTTTATTCATAAACTGACTCTGGCCCTCTGAGGGAGACTCCTGTTCTTAGAGATATTTTTAGTGTGTATTTCTTTTTCTAGGCAAATGTTACGCAAAACAGGGTACAAATATGAGTTGAAAATAGGATATGTAGGAGCAGTGTGGCCAGTAGATGGATTTCATTATCTTAAACGATACTTAAATATTGTTCTGTGGATTTTTCGTCTTTATTTAATTAAGCATTAGAGATGAAACTCCGACATCACTATGTGCTACTTTCTCTTGTTAAAAAGAACAAAGTGATCAGCCTATTCAGCTTTTCAGCATACATATCCCTCCAGTTGAGCTGTTTGTTGTTAGGTTTGAATTGGAGAGAAACTCAAAAGACAGGAAGTGTTTACTTATTTTAGGGTCTGTGAAATTAAGGTATTGGAACTGAAAGTCTGGTTTTCTATTTAAAAGAAATCATCAGTCATGATTGTAGCTTTTGAGAAAATGCTAATGGGGTAATACTGTGTTTGATGCTGCTCCTCTGCTCAACAGCTTCCAGCAGCTTGGAGCTAAAGCCAGCTGTGTAAGACAGGCATCTGCTAAAAGTTAGTGCTCTCAGTATAGTTTGAGTCCTGCCAAGAGCCTCAACTTGCTAAAGGTAGGAACATTTTTTGTCTAGCTAGATCCTTGCAACTTCTCTACTGCTCTTTGCATCTGCTGATGGTACTGAATGGGTTTATTTCCCCCTTATAAACATTATTGCCTGTTTGGTTGATATGTAATACCCTACAGAGGATGTTGTGTTGCTGTAATTATTCTGAAGACATTGTTTCTCTGTATTGAGGTCCAGTGTCCAAATATGTTTCTTGCACTCTAAAGTACATTAACTTTTTCATTCTAATTTAATAAATGTACCATCTGAATGAAAGTGTATTATGTCTCTGTTGGAGAGCACCACAGTGTGAGTCTTTGACTGATCTAAAATTCAGGTATTGGTTACTGTCTTCTATTTAGTGTTGAACATTGGTTGGCAAATTACACTGCTTCTTAATGGGAACAGTAACAGTAAATGCTCAAAAGTACTTTGAGAATTCCTCTACAGGTAGGTAACTCTTTCTGACTCTTCTGGGGCTGCTTTCTCAAGGAAATATGGTGGTTTTGCAGGTCTGGAGGACAGAAGAAGGCAGTAGTGATGCTGCTACTGCTATTGTTTGAAGGGACAGCATTGGAAGCAGGGGAGGAGGGAGGAACAGCACATGGGTATGGAGGGAATGCTGCAGTGTGAAGGATTGAGGACTCTGGATGGGAGTGGTGTCCAAGTGAAGAGTTATGAAATGGACCATGTGTGCTATTCCAGCTACAAAAAGAGCTGGCTTTATCTGCTAATATATGATAAATGAATTTGAAAGATTTGGTTTGCATAGCATCACTTTCTAGTACTGTGATGGTAAAGGTATCTGGGGCCCTCTCTGACCTAACAGCATCACCATGTGCAGTGATGATTATTAACCAGTCTGAAGCATTACTGTTATCAAGCTAACATTTTGGGATTTACTGTCCATTCACAGTGTGCTTTTTCTCCTAATCAAGAGTTTTGGTTTTTCTAACAAATGATAGTTGAGAGGAATCTTTCACAGCTGGTTTTTCTTTTATTTATTTCCTTAAAGTATTGAGTACCTACTGTGAAATAAAACTATGTTAAAATTGTGCTTTTTTCTAGCCCTTGAATATCAGTTTCTATCCCAACTTACCTTCAAAGGTTACAGTTTGCTTTCACATTTCTCCATTTTGCTGTGAGAGATAGGACGAGTGAAAATTAGTTTACTTTAAACAAAATGTTGGTGTTCTTGTGGCTGCTGAAGCATCTATTTAGCATTTTGTAGTTTTATTCGCTTTTTCATTTCAGTGTTAATCAGTGATGATGTGTGGGGTATAAAGAGAAATCAGTATATTTTGAATTATTAAAACATTTCAGAACATCAGGGTGAGCAAGGCCTCTAGGAGAAATGCACATATGTGTTTTCACAGAATAAGAAGGAGAAATGAAAACCTTATATTAGCAATCTTCTTTGCAGTTTTGAGTTGTAGCCTACTGAAGACTTGAGCTTTCTCTTCTAGATCCTCGGAAGCTTAGTCAGAAAACCAAGTTAATCAATTTTTATGCAGCAGTATATTTTAGAAGTATTTTCTTTACTATCTTGCCAAAAAGCATAATTAATTTTGTAAGATATACTTGGGTTATACTATAACTTTTGAAGGAAAATTTGCATATAAACCAGAAAAATGAGTTTATGGAAAGCAGGTAGATTGAAAATTATCTGAGCTACATATGCATTTCCATGGATGAGAGAATTATAAAAGTACTACTGTTTGAAGTGTTCAAAGAGTTCACTTAGAACATGTTTTATAAAACATCTCAGTGTATGAAAAATAGACCATTTTTGTAAGTTTTAATATATTTACCATTGAAAGAGAATGAAGGATGATTCAATTTATTTTAAAATTATCTCAAATTATAAAATAACTCCAGTGAATTACACTTTCCGTGTCTCTGGGGTCCATGTTTCTCTATGGATTACCAGGAACTTAACACTCACAGGACAATGTTGTTCTGGTTTAAATTTGTTACCTCTGTAATAGTTATCAGTTTAATGTGGAGTATTAACTTGATTTAAAATGCTTAAAGCTATTTGCAAAATTATTCTTTAAGTATTTATAAAAGAGTATGTAATGGGGGTAATGGTTACAAATTCCAGCCTGGTATGGCCAGGACACTCCTCTGTGACTACCCTACCTTCCCAGGTGCCCTTGTTTAATAGGTACAAGGCTCTGCAAGTGGAAACCGAATGATGAGGAAGATGGTTCATCTCTATAGGAAGACTCACTAAGGTGAAGTTTCCCTATGCACTGTGTTGAAATTGCTTCCAGAAAGAAAGATAAGGTATTGGCATAGTTCCAGTGAGGGGAACAGAAGGTCCAATTTCCTGGCAAGCCCCACTTCATAGGGAAGTCATCTGCTTCCCTGGGGGCTGGGTTACCGATAACATGAGGAAACTTTCAGCTCTGGTACAGCCCTTGGATTATTACCCCTTATTCCTTTCTCATGTAGGCAATTACGAAGTTTGCAATATGAAGGCCAAGGACAATCAGAAGAGGTTTCGGGGTCTTGGGACACGTGGTTACTATGGGATCAGGAGCATGAGTAGTGTTCTCCTTTATCCTTCCAGTTGCAGGGAATGGTGAGGGAGGAAACAAGAACCAGCAGATCGATACTTGGTGGCAACAGCTGGGCACACCTGTCTCAGACAGAGAGAAGGATCTTTGCACGAGGGTGCCGTGCTCGCTGAAAGAGCATTAAAGTGGATTGAAGGGGAAAAGGGCTAAACTCAGGCTTGCTAGACATAAACCTGGTGGCCGCACAGCAGTGTTGGACCAATGGAGTGGTAGCAAGATCCTTCACAGTGCTCTGTGATGTGTGAGTATGCTGGAGCACGTTTGAAATACATACAGTACATGCAGCATGAGGAACAAACTAAAGGAGTTGGAAGTGAGCAAATAAGGAGTTTTTTCATCTTTGTACCTCTTATGCCAGTGGGAAGAGCTATTTGGACAGGGGTGAGGGAATTTTACCTAGTTCCGGAAGAGGGCTGTATTCCCAAAGATGGCTAGAGAATATACCCCTCTGAGTCAGAAAACTTCCTGATGCCATTCATTGGACTCTGTCATTTAGGTAATGAAGATGGATATTGAACAGTCACCAGAACTGAAAAGTACTGAAAGTTTTATTGATCCAATAAAACAGCTTTGTCTCTGTTTTTGAGATGTGTTAGGACTATTATGTCTATAAAAAGGATATGCAATAATGCTTTCACTAGGATCAAGAAGGGCAATGTAGCTGCAATGTTTTCTTGCTTTATTTTTTAGACTCCTTAATTCTTTTTTACCTCAAATACAGTTTTGTGGTAAAGCATGTGCTTGCATATTTCTGTAAGTTACATGTGGTATTTTGCAGTTACCTGTTTTTACTCTTCAATACTGTAACATTAAAAAAAAAAACCCAAACACTGCAATTTAATTGACCTTTTTTTTAATTATTTTTACAAGTAAGACATGAAAAAAGAATGTTAAAGTAGGAGCACAAGTTATTTTTGGGAAGACATGATTCCAGCTTCTCTACGGTCTCTGCTTTCTTTTTCCAGTGATCATATCCTTAGCTGAGTTGCCATTGGGAACCAAGTGATACAGCCTGTTGCAGTTGGGAGCCATATTTTCTAGATTGTTGGAATTGGGAGTCAGGTGCTGCAGTGGTTTCTGAAGAGCAAGCATTCACACACTGGCAGCTTTCCACGTAGAGATAGGTATAATTTATGCTGGTTCCATTTTGGCAAGTGAGGGTCACCTCTCTCATTTGGGTGCTGAGTTCCTGGCAGCAACCACACTTGTGTTCCATCTGGTTTGCTTCAAGAGAGTACCTGTGTTCCACCGGGTGAAAAAAATGCATCTTGTTAAAAAGGCACAGAAAACCCCCTATGTGATTTTTGTTTTGCGAGTGTTTGGTTTGGTTTTGGGGTTTTTTTTTAACATCCTCTTTTCTTCCTTATCATGCACACTTATGATTTTCATTGTCTTCAATAATTAAACTGTTCTTGCTTCCATTGAATCCAATTCAGTTCAGTGGAATCATAAAAACATATTAACTTTGTTGCTGTTCTGCAGAATCGTGTAGGTTGGAACAGACCTTTCAGATCATCAAGTCTAAGCATTAACCCAGCACTACCCAGTCCACCACTAAACTGTGTCTTTAAGTGCCACACCTGCATGTCTTTCACATACTTGAAGGGATGGTGACTGAACTGCTTCCCTGGGCAACCTGTTCCAATGCATGACAACCATTTTGGTGAAGAAATATTTCCTAATATCCAATCTAAACCCTGGTACAACTTGAAGCCATTTTGTCTCATCCTTTCACTTATTACCTGGGAGAAGAGATCAACCCCACCTCACTACACCCTCCTTTCAGGCAGTTGTAGAGAGTGTGAATATTTCCCCCGAGCCTCCTTTTCTACAGGTAGAACACCTCCAATTCCCTCAGCTGCTCTTCAAGACTTATGCTCCAGACCCTTCCCCAGCTCTGTTGCCCTTCTCTGGACATGCTTCAGCACCTGCATGACTTTCCTTCAGTGAGAGGCCCAGAACTGGACTCAGGACTCAAGGTATGGCCTCATTATGGCTGAGTACATTGTCCTGGTCCTACTGGCCACACTATTGCTGATCCAGGCTGGGATGTTCTTGGTCGTCTTGGCCACCTGGGCCCACACTGGCTCATGTCCAGTTGCACCCCCAGGTCTTTTTCTACTGGGCACCTTCCCAGCCCCTCTGCCCCAGCCTGTAGCACTGTTTGGGGTTGTTGTGACCCAAGGGCAGGACACAGCACTGAGCCTCACTGAACCTCAAACAATTATTGATAAAGACATGCAACAGGACTGGCTGACACTGAGCCCCAGGAAACACCGCTGGTGACCATCCCCCAGCTGGAGGTAACCACTCAACACCACCCTCTGGGTCTGGCCATCCAGGCAGTGAACAGTTTTTTATGCAGTAAACAGTTCACCTGTCCAAGCTATGAGTTCCCAGCTTCTCCAGGAAAATGCTGTGAGAAGTGCTGTCAAAAACTTTATAAAAGTCTTTGTAGACAATATCCACAGCCTTTTCCTCATCCACTAAGTGGGTCCCCCTGTCCTAGAAGGAGATCAGGTTGGTCACGCAGCAGCTGCCTTCCCATACCCATCTTGGCTGGGCCTGATCTCCTTTTTACCCTGTATGTACTCCGTGATCACACTCAAGATAATTAGTTCCATGTCCTTCCCTGGCACCAAGGTCAGGCTGACAAGCCTGAACCCTGGGACCTTCATGGTTAACCAGATTGCTGACAAATTACTGAAAGTGGCTTTGTGAGCACCTTTTCCAGATCCCTCAGTACCCTTGGGTGATAAATTAACTTGACAGACCAGATAAAGGAAGCCATAGAGATGTTAAATGAATTTTTAGAACTTACATTGAGGAGCCAGGACAAGTTCCTTCACAATATGACAGCTGAACAGGTTCAGAAGACTCGCAGTCAGCATGGCTGATCACAGTTTCTTTGGTGTAAGGCTTGCAGGTTTTAGCTTCATAAAAAAAGGGGAGGAGAGAAAATATACTTCAGTTCTTTAGTTCTGAATTAAAGGAATTGTAAACCAGTTTCAAAGTGGTTGATGTCTGATTACTGAGAATCTGAAGTATGTGATGGGATAGGTACTGTGTAATGTATATGGAGTTGTCAGATTATTCTTTGATTTTTGGCTGTAAAGTGCATTTGGAAGATAATGCAGAGGCCTGAGTATTGCTGGTTTGATTTGTACTGTTCAGTATTAGGAAAAAAAATTTCATTTTTCTTTTGAACAAACATTGAAACACAGGATCTTAAATAGACTATGTGAAAACAGGATGAGTGAAGAATCCTTCCATTCACTCAAAGATAGTTACAGGTTGAGTATAGTGCTCTTCAGGCAGAACACAAACACAGCATTACTTACGTTTACATATTTTGCAGCAGCCATCAGATGTAATCTCTGTTTCATCCTTTGTAAAAGAAGAAGGATTTGTATTAGTACAAATAGTACTCACCATAGGAGTTTTCAATACTTGTAGCCTCATAAGAAAATACAACACTTTTCTTATTAATCATAGAGTAAGCCTAGTTTCATTCTAAAGACATTCCTGCAACTTCAGTAAAAGCAATTTGTTGTATTCTTCCTTGTCCCTCCTTGTTCACTTAAACTGAATTGAGTCAACGAAAGACTGAAAAAAACTTACAGGATCACACTCTGCGGGGTCGTACTCAGGGCATACTCTCTTAGTTTGGACTGCAACAAACTGATCTTCAATTTTTTCACATTTGTAGTGGCTGCACTGATCGAGTGGCAGGATCTCGTTAACCTAAGATTTTATAAGAAAAGTAAAAGTTGTTTTTTTTCATTGTGATCAGGTATGTCTGAGCTGATTAAATTCTCACTCCTCAGAGTCTCAGATGCTTCTGAACTTCTTTCAAGTGGCAAAAATGAAGTTCTACAAACTGTAGCTAGCTTGAAAGTTTAAATCCTGGCTCTGAACACTTATACCATAAGTTAGAAACCATTAGCCACAAAAATCAAAAATTTGATTCTAAATAATGTTCAACTCAGAAAGCTGATACATTGTTTTTTCAGAGCAATTTCAGTATTCTATTTTTACCATTAAGGGACATGAGTTGACTCTTAGCTGTTCTACCTTGTATGGCCTAACAGATGTGAAAATGAAAGGAATACTTACATTGAGCACATGAACCGTGTTGTTTCTGAGTTTGACTTTGCAAGCTACTTCAATACATTTCCCACAGCACTCTCCTTCCTCAGTCATGTATTGGTAACCCTACCCAGAAAGGCATGAACGAGAAAGTATGTTGAATTAGTGATGGAGAATTCTAGTCTTGCTGTAGCTGACTGGGCAGCCTAGAGAACCTGAACTCACCAGCGGGCACGATGTCTCACACTGAACTGTTTCACAATGCATAATGTTTGCATTAGTCTCTGGATCCTTCTCAGAACTGCAGGTGCACTTCTTACATGAATCAATTACTACTGACTTTCCAACCTGCAAGACAGAAAAAAAACAAAAAAACATTCAAATGACAACATTTCTATATAATATAAAGGCAGAGTTGAAAGCATTGCTGAGAACCACTAAGGTTGCTGAAACTCAAGTATGAGAGTTCTCAAATTCTCTTTGAATGTAGAGGTTTTTTGGCTTTATGCCTTGCAGGAAAGCTCATATTAAGAGGAAACTAAATGAAGCAATGTAAAAGAGAGCAGCAAATTAATTAAATTAAGATTGGTTTGTACTAATTTTTTTACCAGCTTTTTAATGCTCCATTTAAGAATACTTTTTCCTCTATAAGTTATGTTCAGTGGTTGTAAAACAATTATAATTTAAAATAGGTCTTTACATATGCAGATAGATAAGCAGACATCTAAATTTACAGATGGATTTTAGTCTTTCTAAAATGTATCCCCAAAGACTCCAGTGCTAATATTTAAATTACGAGTTAATGACCTAAGTACCAATTTTAGCAAAAGGGTTTAGGTATCAGTTAAATCAAAAATGTTAACTTTTGGGTTTATTTCAAAGAGCAATTGAGTTTGGGCTATTCATCAAATTGTCTGGTAAAGTCATTAATTACAGAAGTGAGAGGAAGCTTAAAAAGAAAGTACATCACTAAAAATGGTACACTCTTCTACTACTCGATGAGGAAGACTTCTGTGACAAATTTGACTTTGACTTTAAAATACCCAAACAATGTCCCATTAAGGGCTACAGAGAAAAACCCCCAAAAACAGGTACTGGGTAAAGAACTTTCTCAAAGACTTATTTTGGTAGAAAGATGTACCTTTCACTTCCAGCAATATACTGCTATATCATTCTTACCGTGTACAATGTTCCGTTAATCACACAGACATCAGGTATTGGTTCTAAAAAACAAAACAAAAAATAAATTCCAGAATAACTCAAATTGTGAGTCTTCCTGAGAAGTCAAGATGTTATCAGGTTTTGTTAGTAACACAGAGTATGGAAAAGTTGAATTCAATCCCCCTATGCGCTTAGACTTCATATGTAGTGTAGCTGAATGTTTATGTAAAGCTTTATCATTAAAATCAGCTGGAAGAGATGGAGAGAAATGGCTTGAAACACAAGCTATGCCTGAAAAATCCCTTTTCTGCTCTTTCAAGATCTGGTTCAATTCAAATTAAATTAGTTGTTTCCTCTGGGAACCCTCAGCCTCCAAGTGATAAACAAAGATGCTTCAGTTATTGATTCTTTATGACATTTCAATACATGGCTTGTACAGAAGATTGACCCTGTGGAAATACTAAAGGTATTCCTACCTAATGTAAATCTGACAACATGGCAGAACTCATCTATGTCTTTCACAGAACTGCTTTGAACTTGCCTGTTCCTTTGTTTTGACTTTCCTTTTTCAGGCTTAATTTATGGGTACTTTTTTCTTTTTAGTCTATTGCACAAGTATACATACATAAAATATGTGTATATAAAAGTGTATGTTCATAAATTAACTAATATAACTGTAGGATTTTTTTATTTTCATGAGCATCTGGCAAGAGTGTAAGTATAATTATTACTTTTCATACAATGTCAATTCAGTTATTGATTACAATTTACTTTGTACTATTGCTTCCTGTTACTTGGTCTTGTAGTTGACTGTTAAGCTTTTTAGTGTCTTATATTTATGCATCTTAGTTTAGGGGCATTTAGGCTGATGTTAATGTGCTCCAATGTTCCATTAATAACATGAAAAAGATTCATTGATAACATTTATAATTACAGGTACAAAGATAGTTGAACTACATAGACCAGTGAATGTCCAAAATATTATTCTGCTCTCCCACCCATTCTCTCATCAAAGTTAAATGAAAATAACATTATTTTTTTTAAACAAAGCTTCAATGCATATTTAGCCAAAAATCATTGTGTGTTCACTGAGACAGAAAAATTTAAGAAATATTTTGCTGTTATTGTGATACATTAGAACTTCCTTAGGTATTAACAGAAGTGCAAATGTAATTTACTGGAGTGCTATTTATACATGTATTTTTAATACTTACGGCATTCAAATGCAGGACAACATGGGTCTTTTTGTGGTAGTACAGCCATGGAAACAAATCCTAGGTCACAAGTTGTTTGCTGAGCTGTTTGGCATGGGAGTGGCTGGCATTGCACAGTAGCAGTGAGAAAGTCACAGACACACATCTGGCATTCATCTATCCACTCCTCTCCAGGCTGAAAATATGTAAATTATTTATTCTTAAATGCTCCTTCATCCTAGTTGTTTAGTTTTAACCTAAGATATACTCTCAAAATTAGTAGAAAATTCAGATTGGAGTTGTTTTAGCACATCATTTAAGAACAGATATGCTAAGAATAAGCACAGAATTTTCTTCTGCATAAAAAGAATGGTATTTTACATTTCACAGCTAGTCTACTTATGTCTATGAAATTTAAATGACTTTTACTAAAACCAAAAGTCTTTGCCGTGGTCTTAGTGAGCTTTTCCACCAAGAGATTACTTCAAAGTCTGGTAATGCCAGGTTAAATAATTGTGTGCTCTCAGGTCATTTGTTACATGACCAACTTTGTTATTGAGCTACATAGAGGTTGATTTGAATTGGCTGTTAAAGGACAGAAATTGGTCCGGTTTTGCAACAGTGGTGTATTAGAAAGTAGGGAGGGGAACCACCTTTCGTGCAGGATTGACATCAGTGCAGTTTCTTTCTACTGAAGTTGTGGTAGTTGTTGCAGTGGTTGGTGAGGCAGCTTGTGATGTAGTTGAGGGGGCGACTGAAGGAGCAGGAGTTGTCAGAGGACATGGCCCGTAGAAGGGCTCAATCTCACATTCTTTGCTGCAAAGTGCATAAAAATTACAGCCAGCTCTATCTGTTCTGTTGTATACCACTTCCCCTGCAGATGAAAATTGGAAGAGAAATTACAAGAATGAAAACACATAGGGAGAAAAACCAAGAAAATATTGTAAAAATATTAAGTGTATTCATGTATAAAATGTTCTATGTTTAGATGATTTTGAGTTGTTATATTTAATTAAATAGAGTCTTAGGAGTTCATATTGCTTATGAAATTTTTTATAATTGTAAAATCAGACACTTACCAGGAGAAAATAAAGTTTCAAACACATGACAAAAGCATGGAGGTATTTTGCTGGATGTAACAGATGTGCTGGTGGAAGAACTGAAGGTTGCAGGAGTCCTTGTTGTAACAAGACTTGATTGTGATGTACCAGTTGAAGCTGCTGTTGAGTACAAGTAATAATTTACTTTGCAGGTACAGAATTTTGATTGAATAATTTTAACATCTTCAAGAAGTCTATTCAACATTCTGGCAAACCAAGTGAACATTGAATATTTGCATTCAAATATTTGACCTATTCATAAGTGGAGATTATGGAAATTTTTTCATTGCACATTGAATAACATCTGACCTTTGGAAAATCTGACAAGATTTACCTCTAAAGTTTTGAAAAGTTTCAACTTTTTAAGGAAGTATTGATACTAGAAGATAATTAAGCTGAAACATAAATACTAGCAAAAAAGGGGGAGAATGATTTAAAATTTGTTTATGTGTTTTAACAAATATAAATGGTCATAGGCTAATATAATCACAGACTGGTATAGGGAAAGAAGCCACAAAATTCAGATATTAATGTTGGTCTAAAGAAAATGATGCTTGTAAAATTTTAAAAAGTAGACAAGGACATACCAGGACTGACAGTGGTGTTGAAGAAAACTGTTAGAGGGGTATCTTCTACAGTAGGACAAAAGAATGTTATAAGAATTTACCTGTAGTACTTCCAGACTGAGGAAGAGTGGTAGTGAACACAGCTGAGGGGCCAGAAGTGGTTGTTAATCTTATTTCAGGTGAAGTGGAGGCAGTGCTAGTGGTGGTAGTGGTGATGCTTGTGCCCTCACTAGCTGAGGCTGTGGTGCTGGGGCCAGCCGTGGTGCCTGTGGTGGTTCTTATTTTAACTTCAGAGGGTGTTGTGGGAGATGTTGTAGACTGGGTTGCCACAGTGGAGGTTTCTCCTGGAGCAGAGGTGGCAGAGCTTCTTGTGGTGCTTCCTGCTGTGGTTCTGGAGGTGCTGGCAGTGCTGGTGGCAGGGGTAGGCACTGTTGTTGTGGGTGGGGTGATGGTTGTTGTACCTTCATTCTGAGGCAGAGAGGTGCTGATGGTGGTAGCGGTCATGGTTGTGCGCTCTCTGGCTGAAACTGTGGTGCTGGGGCCAGCCGTGGTGCTTGTGGTGGTTTGTATTTTCATTGGCTCTGTGTATCTTGGGGTGACGATGGTGGTTCCTTCTGTTGAGTGGGTACTTGTTGTTCCTACAGTGGTTGTTATTTCTTGCTGTGGAAGTGTGGCAGCAGGAGTTGGTGTTGCTGCAGGTTTTGTTGCTACAGTGGTCGTTTCTGCTGGGAAATATGTTGTCGAGGTGCTTACAGTGGTTCCTGGGGTTGGTACTGTTGTCTGGCAGTGTTTTCGTTCACAGCACAGCACTGAGACCTCATAGTCAAAGCAGGTGGGGTACTTAATAGTCTGATCCTTATTTCTGCACACAAGCCCCCTGTCAAGACTGCAGTCAAATTTCTGTTCCATTATTTTCACCATGGTGTCAGAGTAGTCTTTAGCTCGGCACTTGATGTCTTGAGGCTTGGCACACAACTCATAACCAGCAGCTCGGATGTTTTCAAATGTCTCTAAATCTCCATTTTCGCTGCCCGGTGTAGGGGAGTCCACATTAAACCACTGTGTCCAGGCACAGCTCTCCACCACGCAGTTGTCTGTGGTATTGGAGATGCGGACAGTAGTGGTGCCTGGCATGGGCACTCTTGTTGTGGGTGGGGTGATGGTGGTTGTGCCTTCGGTCTGAGGGGGAGACGTGCTGGTGGTGGTAGTGATGATGGTTGTGCCCTCTCTGGCTGAGGCTGTGGTGCTGGGGCCAGCCGTGGTGCCTGTGGTGGTTCTTATTTTAACTTCAGAGGGTGTTGTGGGAGATGTTGTAGACTGGGTTGCCACAGTGGAGGTTTCTCCTGGAGCAGAGGTGGCAGAAGCTCTTGTGGTACTTCTCTCAGTAGTCCTGGAGGTGCTGGCAGTGCTTGTGGCTGGTGTGGGCACTCTTGTTGTTGTTGGGATGACGATGGTTGTACCTTCAGTCTGAGGCGGAGAGGTGCTGATGATGGTTGTGCCCTCTCTGGCTGAGGCTGTGGTGCTGGGGCCAGCCGTGGTGCCTGTGGTGGTTCTTAATTTTGTTTCAGGGGTGGAGGCAGTAATTGTTGATGTTGTTTGAACAGCAACAGTGGGTAATACAGTTTGAAGAGTTTCTTCTGTAGATGTACTGGTGCTTTCCCTGGTGGTTGTCGCGATGCTGGCACTGGTGGTAGCTTGTGTTGGCACTCTTGGTCTGGGTGTCGTGACAGTCGTGCCTTGTGTTGGCAGGGCTGTAGTACTGGAGATTATTGTGGTGCCCGGTGTTGTTTGTAGTGTTGATTCAGGGAGCGTGGAGATGGTATTGGGTGGTGATGGAGCTTGGGTTACCACAGTGGAGGTTTCTGCTGCAGTAGTTGTGATTTGGTACCCTCTTGTTGAGAATTGTGATGTTGTTGCTGTTACTGACGTTTCGGTTTGAGTCGTCGTTCTTTCTCGGTCTCTCATTGGTGTTGTAGTTACTTCACTTTCTTGTTTTTGTGTTGTTGGTATTATTGTTGTCTGTACTGTAAATGGTGTTGATTCTACAGCAGTAGTTGTGAATTCGCTTGTGGTTGTGGGTGTTGTAGTTTGTGCTTCTGAACATGGTATGTATCTGCAGCATGATATTCTGATTTCATAATTATAGCACTGCTTAGATTCTTGGTCCTGGTTATTGCATATTAATCCTCTGCTTTGACTACACTCTACAGTTTGGTTAAGGTTGGTAATTTCAGTATCTGGGTGTTCTTTGGCTCTGCATTGAACATCGCTTGGGTTTGTACACACACTGTATCCTTTATCCTTGAGATTTTGATATGTTTCATAATCTCCACTGTCCTCTTTGTTTTCAGGCTGAGTGGTATCATACCATTCTGACCACACACAGACATTTTTCACACATACAGTTGTCACTGGTGTTGCAGTTGTCATTTCTGTAATTTAAAAAAGGAAACATAAGTCTTGTCTGTTCTTAATAAAGAGAGATCCAGGAAGAAATTATTAATCTTCCATACACTTTTTGTTGTAAATAGTTTTTTAATATTAGGTAATATTTTAATTTTAATGAACTTGCTTTGGAGTTTCAAATTTCATTTCTAAAGTAGGTTTTGACTTTTTGCCTGTCTTATTATTGTAGAGGTAGTTTCTTTGACATCTGTACCTAAATATAGGTAATCTGATATCCTTTGCACAGTATGTCACTGCTTAGATAATAGATCACACAATTGCTTTGGTATAAGTAGAGGAGGTTTTATTCTCCTTGATATTATCTCTGTATTTATTTACACTTAACTGCATAACCATGCAGATTTTAAAATATTTTGACCAGTTAATGACTTTTCTATTTAGTTCAATATTACCACACGTAACATATTTATAAATATATGTACTTAACCTCTATGTATTTTATATATAGTACTTTATAATAGAGAATACAGATATACTATATATGAAATATATAATCTAATAGGTATTTTCCATGTATTTTCATAAGACTTCATATTCCTGGCACTATGAAGATAACCATGTGGAATAGATACTAATTTCTCAATATGAAGGTTATTTAATAGATGACTTAAATTTGAATATTTATTTCTTGCTGTAGTACAATTTTGCGGATATGTTTCTCAGAATTACTCAGAATTTGGTCATTGTAATAAATTAACTGCAGGAATAATATAGCAGTGTACTCCAGGTGTAGAATGAAACTGTTGATTTGGGTACTAAACACAATTATGAAAGGTTCCAAAGAATGGTTATAAATAGTTTAAACATTCCCTCAAACTAAATTTCTTATGTGCTCACTAATTTTAGAAATGGCAGCAACTGTCTTTCGTGTTTTCAGAAGCTGGTCTAGAACTGCTGGAGTTTTTTTGCAAGGAAATGAGAAGATTCTCCAGGATGCAGTGATTAATAAACTCTATTAATTTTCCCCCTGGGATCACCGTGATAAAACAGAGGAGACTGAGTTTGTAAGAAATGCTGTATTCATTTCTATATCCTTAACTATTCTTTTTCAACTAAAGCTACCAGGTGAACTGGCAGCTCCAGTAGAAGTCAATAGTTTCAAGTAAAATTATATCCTGTTAACTGATGAAAAGGTTCTGCCTTTCAGGTAATTTTTACTTACAGATATTTTTGAGTAATTTTAAAGATTATTCATGCATACCTGAAGCAGTAGTTGTGGGCTGACTTGTGGAAAATGTAAATGGGGTTGTTGTAAAAATGCCACATTTAAAGATGTTTCTGCTTATCGTTCCATTGACATCGCATGTTGCACTGAAACACCATCCAGTTCCATCTGTGGTGTTGTAGATGAGTTCACCATATTTATAGCTATTCCCTTCATAAATGCAGTTGCAGGCTGTAATTCAGAAGTTTATTGTCAGCTCATGCATCTGTGTAAAGATAGCATCCAATACTTCTTTTTCTAAATAATTTTTCTTAACTATCTTACCTTTATCATCAAACTTGCACTGTAAACCTTCTGATGTGCACTCACTGAAACAGAAAGCATAAAACCCCATATATTTTGTGATTGTGATGTAATATTATTAGTCATCTTTCTGACAGATACTGGCATCAAAAGGCAAGGCACTTTGTGTTTATTCCTAGAGTATTCTGTTCATTTTGGCTCCTTTTTGGCCATTATTTTCCAAAATCTTCCTTTATATTAAACCCAAACTTGCAAATAGCAGTGAAGTGAAATATTATGCAAAGTTACAGGTAGAAGTCTCAAGGAAGACTTTCCTTTTTTCCTTCATAACACTTTCCTTGCATTTGCAATGTTTTTGTACTAAAATAGAAGGCTAAAAGTGTAAGTCTAAATGCTCAAATGACACAAGTATGTTACAAAATCCTTGGAAGCAGGCCGCTAATAAATATCTTCACTCATGGCACAACATTTTTCCTGCCACAGGAATGTGAAATAAAGATAGCCTAGTCATAAAGGACTTCTTGTTCTTGATGTATCTTAATGCTGAGGATTTACAATATAATCGGGAACAAATTCATTAAAACATAAAATCACATAAAACCTTCTTATTAAGTAGGAAAACTAGCATTAGATCATAAGGCATTATTTCATCACAGGTAGCATGAGCCGATCCTGCACGTAACAGGAACATACAACTTCCCCCTGGAGTTTTGATCTTTTTTCCCTTGTATATAATGACGCTGGTGTGTTAAGTCTTACCATATATTACATTCATCCCGCTTATATATCTTTCCATCTTCATCATCATAACAGTCACAGAGACTAACACACTTCATCTGATCCTCATGAAAATATGGCTTGTCTGGTGGGCAGTTAGGGTAGCAGCCTGAAGGTGGAAAAGGTAAGAATGAGATACAGTGAGCAAAGGTTTTATTTGCGCCAAATGCATTTGCAGGGCTTGTTTTTAATAGTCATCATGTTTTTACTTTATGTTTTGCAATAGCTCTAGGAAGAAATGCAGAGTTACTAGCGTCAGCAGAGCCCATCCAGAAGAACTTATCCTAGAGATCTTCTTACTGCAGTTTCCATACTCTGCCTCCATTCACGTGCATGTATTGATATTAGAGAAAATTCAATTGTGCAAATGCAGCTGATGGAGGAAATATACTTCATCAAAGACAATTTAAAACATGGCAATATGTACCCTCTAGGAGGTACTTGCAGCTATTTTTACCTTCTAAACCTGGCAGGTCATTGAGGCATTTTCCACTTGGGTTCTTACAGGTCTTCATACAGGAAGCACCACAAGGCTTATAGTGCCATTCGCATTCTCCTTGCTGATTGTAATAATCACAGAACAGTGCTAAGGAGAAACAGAAAGTTGAACATATTCAGGGAAAGAAAAAAAAAGAGCCAACAGCTTAAGCATGAAAAATTGACACAGTGAGATATTAATGCACATACATAAGATACTGTACACTTAGCTACATTTTAGGGAGTGTTTATGACACAAAACTTACGACAAATTGTTGGGCTTCTCCAGGCTACGCATACACCAACTTCACTGCATGCTTGAGCATAGGCAGCTACTGCTGTGCAAAAGCAATCACAGTCTCCTCCAGTGTCACAGGCACAAGCATCTGTCACACATGCTTGGTAATATTTTGCTGGTTCAACCTGTTATTAAACAGAAATATAATACTATGCATCCTGCCTTCTAAGTGATTTCTTACCTTTGCTAGAGTAGTTTTCTTACAATTGTAGTATCCCAGAGGAAAGGCCTACATTGGTAATTTCTTTTTCTTTTGTTAGACACTGTAAGACACCTGAGGTGATGCCAAATGATACATCCAAATCATGTATTGACAGATTTTTAGAAACCTAGACTTGTATCCTGGTGTAAGATTAGATTAATTAAAAAAAAAAAAAATTAGGCAACTGCACAGTTACCTGACAACATTTGTTGTGTATTTACAGGTAAAGGCTATGCTGATACTTCATTCCTGTATTATTATTATTTCATTGAGCTTGCCTTCTCTGCCTGGTATGTGAGAATTGTTATTCAAGTCAGGTTGCAAGGAAATGCTTATAATTATGAAATTATTATTATTACTTTGTAGTTATTTTTCTTTTTTAAATGTCTTTTTATTTCTTACAAGTAGGAACTATAAATCTATTCCACTGAGGGTGATTCAGACTGGAGTTTTCCTGGCACAATTTGAAGTGAAACATATTAATAAACGAAGCATGCATGTTAAAACCTTTGAGAATAGCACCTTCAACAACCCACAGACTTCGTTTTCCCACAGTACATGTCTGCCCTGGTAATACCTGAGAGTGACAGGCAGCAAAGACATTGCTGTTGATGATGCTACACTGCTTCTCTGACCAGGATTTCCGATAAGGGTTGGTAGAACATGGGTCCTTGACACTGGAAGCATCAGGGCATGTAGAGGATACTTTCCAGCTGTTTCCAAACTCTAGGACATTCTCTACTACAGATTGACTCCTCGTAGTAAAGTCATTGACACTGTTGCCATCATAATTTCCACAGAGACCACAGACCTGGCCCTGCAAAAGGATGTAAATAAAAGAATAATAGATGTGAGAAAACTTGAAAATCTGAGACTGAAAGAATACTTGGAAGTCTATCTCTTAGAATGGTGGCATTCCATTCTATCAGTCCTAAACATCTTCATACTCTGGGATAGAGGAACAGAATATGACCACTAAGGCTAGAAGGATACTGTTCTTAACTTTTTTCTTTTAAATATGAACAATAAAACCAACTTTGTCATCATAAACCTTCTGTCTTTGAGGTAGATTTTTAACAAGGAAGTGAGGACTCACTCCGCTGATTAAAAGTTTCATTTAAGCCTGGTTTTATACAGTAGCTATACATATAAAAACAAACTTCCAGCTATTATTACCACTTCAGACACCTAATCTATTAATTGAGTCTTTACCATTAAGTCTGCTCACAGGTATATAAGGAAATTACATTTTCCTTGTGCATCCAGAAATATCCCTCATTCTGAATGTATGGATCTGTACAACTGTGAGAGGCTGCAATACATGCTTTTTCTATGAAACCAAGGTGCACACTTTCCATATTACTACTGTTTTTAAAAAATGCTGGTAAGTGATGCAGGGAAAGAACCTATGGTACTGAAAGAAGTTGGTTCTAAATTATGCTTAGTTTAAATACCTAATTTAAATGTCATTTTGGTATGCATTAAGATAGAAATTTCTGTATTTACTACAGTTTTTTGTGCTTATATATCATAATCTAAGAGAAGGAGTATGAAAATTTGAATTAATTTTCCTTAGCGTCTGTGTGGTTATATGCTTGACAAATACTTGGTGGCATAAAAGAGGCTTTTACTCATTATACACTCCTTGTTCTTGAAGTGTGATAATTTGTGTGTCAATAAGAACTGGAAACAATGGATTATTTTCAAGATCAAGCCTATTCAGCTGATTTATACACAGGTAGTTATGTAATTTTAATAAGTCTGATAACCTGTAACAAGGTTCCGTTTGTAATTTCAACAAAGTCAAGTCCAAAATAGTGTTTTGCCAACTGAAGTTCTGTCAGGCCAAATAGGCACTGGAAGCTGCCTTCCAAGCTCAGAATGGCAGCAGGATGATGACAAGGCTTCCTGAGGTACCAGTGGAATGGAAAGCAATGTGGGATGAATGGCAGGAATGCTAGAGACATCACTATGTGGGATCCTGGCAGGGTCTCAACAAGATTCACACCCAGTCAAACCTGGACAGTAAATTGCCATTGAACTGCTAGTTCCGCACCTTGAAATCAGGGCTGAGCTTGATGAAGATGCTGGTTTTCTTGTCCCACATGAGGATCAGTCCACTTTTGGTCTCAATTACCAGGTACATCCCCATATAGCGGACTGTGTATGGCACCTCGTCATTCTGTCCTCTCTTTACGACACTGACACGCTCTTCACCAAGGATCAGCTCATAGCTCTGAAACAGGAGGAAAAGGTAAGGAGAAATGAGCTCAGTAGCTGCAGCAGTGCTCTCAAACATGTTTTGCTGCTTTTAAGAGTACTATGAATAGTTTATACCATGAAAACAATAATCTAAATGCAATAAATCAAAGCAATATAATTAAAATCTCAGGTTCCTGGAAGTGTGGTAACATATTTTGAATGGCGTATGTTTAAAAAGTGTCTTTTGACTGTCATGGAGGAGCTACATTGCATACAATAAAAGAATCTTCTGACACAATAGGCTAAATTTCTGCCTTTAGACCTTTACTTTTCCCAAGGACGATGTAAGATAGTGTAGGAAGTTGAAAACACAGAAAGGTAGGAAGATCTACCAAATATTTCACTTGAATCTGATGTAAACTTAATTTAATAGTTGAATTGCTTTTTAAAATATTTTCCGAATTCTTTGAAGCAGTAGAAATCTAGGCTTCTCCTAAGCCTTAGCAGGTACAAAACAAAACTGCTCTGTATGCAAAACCTTCTTACCTCTAAGAAAACTTTGATAGACTTTGAGCAAGTTGTCCCGGTGTTGCCACAGGGAACATTTTCAGTGGCAACTCTGAAGGTTCCATTGACTGTGCCACTTTTCCCACAGTGGTCCTGGATAGAGAATAACATTTCAAGATATATTATTTTTACAGATAGGATCAGGATTACCTCTCATTTGCTACTGCTAGCTATCAGTACCTGGACTAGTGTGTATTCACAGTTTCCATTGAAGCTGAACCTTTTGTCATCAAAGGTATTATAATGACCATCTCCATAAACAGCACAAGTGCCCAAACATTGATCTTTGGTACATTCCCACTTCCTATTCTTGCATACACTAGAAAAAAAAAAAGAATTAAATATTTTAATAACAAAACAACTTACTCTTTTGTGTAGACATATCTGAACAATCAATATTTGTTTGGCAACCCATCCCTGCCAAATGCTGTATTTTTTCTGGGAATAAAACACTCTTTTACATTTTTAATGTAAAAACTAAAGAAAATTCTGTTCTGCTACCTGAATACCTTAACTGCAAAACTAGGTACTTAATAAACCCTGTAGTCCTAAAGGTTTCCTCCCATTTTCTGCTTTGGCCATCTGACAGATATCAGAAGGCAACCTTCTCATACTGTGTAATCCAAAACGAGAATATCTAAAATCCATCAACTGATTAGATTTGCAATCCAAATCTTTTACTATAAAAGGTCTTTAGAAAGGCAAATGATGGCATCAGGAATGCTACTTCTGCAGATATACTTACCAGGTGTTACAGTCGAAGTTGATCTTTTCCCCAGGCTGATACATGGCTTCATTATGAATACATGGACATTCCCCTTCAGGAATACAACCACCCTTTCCATCTAACACAAGCCCATCTGGGCATATGCAGCCAGATGTACATTGTGAGCTATACTGGAAAAGATAAAAGAAAAACATAATTTTAGAGTGAAATGATCACATTAGAAAAAGGAAGAATAATTTTCATTAAAGGTGCCTTATATGGTCTTATTGCTGACCAACTTAAATAGGAGAGAACTATAAAGTAATTAAAGGGTAACGGAACAAAAAAGTTATTAGCCATAGATTTAATAAAATATAAATGTGTCAAAGAAAAATGTTACCAATTCTGATTGTTCTGCTGGAACCCGTGAAATTTAAAAGACATTGGCTCTTGCACTTCGTAGTGGGTGATTTGTGACTGAATGGACTTCTTTTAAAAGAAAGACAAGTAATATTTTTTTCAGTTTAGCTGAGTTGTATTGAAATCTATCTCATATGGTACTTACTCATGAAATGGCATGTGGCTACCAAGAACTTTAGTGGAGTAACATGATTAGATGCAGTATGGTATGAGAAAGAATCATTTCTCCTAGCCAATTTTTAGCCTTTCCTAAAGAAGGCAAATAAGCAGTAGAGCTCTAGATTTTTCACTACTGGTTACTATTACCTGCAGTAGCTGAAGAAAGGTAGACACTAATCTTAAGAATTAATTTGGATATTTCTTATTATATTTTGATCCCAGGATTCCATTGTTTTAGGGCTTCTGCTACAAGAATAATGTATCTGTGTTGTAGGTTTGGAGTGGATCCAACAGATAATTATTTCAGCAACAAGAGCACAGACAAAACCTGGAAGCACCATTTCATTGGGCCATGAAATACTTACACACTGCATATCCAGAGTCTGGCAACTTTTTTGACATTCTGCTCCTGTTGTTCCTGCTGTGTTATTTTGACAGTCAAAGTAGACCATGGGAGATTCACAGACTAGAGGAAGGAAAGAAGTGGCACAGGGTTTATTCCACAGCTGTAGCCATTTAAACCACCTATAAGTTCTTTGGAAATTCCCTGTTTCAGTTAGTAGAGATTGTTGTCCCTATTCAACCTGCTGATTTACTACATAGTACTGGATTAAAAAAAAAAAAAACCAAACCAAAAAACAAAACAAAACAAACAAACCAAAAAAACCAAAAAAACCCAAAAAACCCCCACAAAATAGAATAAAAAGTCTTTATGTAAAATGAGGTTTTATGATTAATCTAGTTCACTCCTGCCTTTTATGATAACTGTAGCACTATGACTAAGTGAGAAATGCTTCTATTAAAAACCATTAAGAAGAATCAATTCTATGAACTATTCTGTGCAAAACCTGGTAAAGATAAAAAAGTAAGTGGAAGATTATTTTTACCTGAAGTTGGATTTGGTGCTCCAATGCAATTCAGTCTTCCCTGGACACAAGTGCTGTGAGAGAGGGAAAAACAATCTATTTTATTATCTCCTCTCAAACCAAATATTGAGATTGAGAGCTACTTATCCCTTGTCAAGTTTCAGAATTTTCAAAGGAATTCCAAAAACCTGTTTTGCAGTCTCAGGAAAGAACTTGTCTCAATACCACTACATGTGCTGCTTTCATATGATTCCATTGTTGCTTAGCAGGAAAATTTGTAGGTTGTAATGCGTGTATGCCATTGCTTGTTACTTAAAATTCTCATAAGATGTCCTCTTGTTGTTGTAATTTTATACTTGAAAGATTATAGAATTAAATAAAAAAAATGCACCAGTACAATTGCCCTATCAATCTAGAAATATTACAGAATCATAGAAAACTTTAGGATGGAAAAGACCCTTAAGATCCTCTAGTCCAACCATTAACCCAGCACTGCCAAGTCCACCATTACACTATGTCCCTAAGTGCCATATCTCTATGGCTTTTAAATACTTGCAGGAATAGTGACTCAACCAGTTCCCTGGGCAATCTGTTCCAGTGCTTGGCAACCACTTCAGTACAGAAATTTTTCTTAACATCCAATCAAAACATCCCCCAGTGCAACTTGAGACCATTTCCTTCCATCCCGCCACTTGGTACTTGGGAAAAGAGGCTGACCACAACCTGCTTTCAGTTAGTTTTAGAGAGTGTGTCTTCACTGAGCCTCCTGTTCTCCAGGTTAAACACCCCAGGTGCTTCAGCTGCTCCCCATAATACCTGTGCTCCAGACCAGCTCTGCTGCCCTTCTCTGAACACACCCCAGCATCAAAATGCCTTTCTTGTAGTGAGAGGCTAAAAACTGAACAAAGGATTTGAGGTGCGGCCTCACCAAGACCAAGTACAGGGGGACAATCACTTCCTCAATGTCAAAGGCTTTACAGAAGTCCAGACAGATAACATCCACAGCCTTTCCCTCATCCACTAACCAGGTCACATTGTCATAAAAGGAGATCAGGTTGGTCAAGCAGCAGCTGCCTTTCCCAAACCCATGCTGGCTGGGCCTGATCCCCTGTTTGCCCTGTATGTGCCACTCAAGACAATTTGCTCTGTGTCCTTCCCTGGCACCAAGGTCAGGCTGACAGTTCACCAGATCCTTCTTCTGGCCCACACTGCAAATGGGCATCACATTTGCTGACCTCCAGTCAACCAGGACCTGCAAGGTTAACCAGACTGCTGACACATGGTTGAAAGTGCCTCTGTGAACACTTCCACCAGCTCCCTCAGTGCCCTTGGCTGGACCCCATCTGGCCCCATAGAGGTGTGTGCATATAAATGGTGTAACAGGTCATTAACCAATTCACTTTTCATTGTAGTGGCTCCATTCTGTTCTCTGTCCCCATCCTGAAACTCAGAGGAATATGTACCATTTGTAAAAGTTGAAAATAAAGTTAAAAGAACTTAAAGTTGAAGAAATTGAAGATAGAGCATTCTTTTGAAATTCAGGGTGAAACCATCCTACACATTCCAGGCTTCAATGAGAAAACACACATTGTTTGAATGTTTTAAAAAAGATTACTTACCATACACGCCCACTTTCATGGACCACTTCTCCAAATGGTACAGGAGATCCTTTATAGTAGCAGGGGCATTCATTAGCAGGCACACATTTGCCACTCTCATCCATGTAGGTTCCATTTACACAGGTGCAGCCGTCAACTGGGACAAACTTGATGTTGCATGTGACATCAGGCTCACTCAGAGAGCGGCAGGTGGGTTGACAGGAAGAGATGGTATAGCTGTAGCTCAGGGATTTGGGACATGAGGTGGTGTATTTTGCTTGAGAGAGGAAAATAAAATAGATTGTTAATTCCCGACGGTAAATTCTCATGTGAAAAAAAGAAAAATCAGAGGCAGTAGAAATAACATGTAAACATACACCTCTGCTTATGTTGCATATTTCATGTAAATGTATTTCTGAATAATTTCAGAGTTTGATCTGAAAAGCTATTGCACATGTGGAGTAAAAGATGCATGCAAAGAAGAAAAGATTTTTTCAAATGGAAGTTCAGAAGGAAACCTCCATTTGGTGCTGCCATTCATTGCCAAGATGCCTAAACTTTTTGAGGAATGAGACAAGATATCTTCCTGAATGTCATCTGCTATGCTGAAAACAGACATACTGGGTGAGCAGAACCCAGCATGCAGCTTCAAAGACATGAATTTGCAAGTGTTCTGTTTGATATTATTAGTACTGTTATTCTAATACAACACATTATCTCTGCAATAACTTGTTATACGGGTAAAGCTGTAGTGAAACTCTTAAGTTGCACAGAAACAGGTGGAGGCACTTCCATAAAAACAGTCCCTTTCATAATCAAACCACATCTCCCTTCTATTCATATTCACTCTTGCCAGCAATGGATTGATTTTAAGGGGACAGCAGAGAATTACTCCAGGAGTGCACTTAACAAAATGCTGTCCTCATCATTTACTGATTTGTCTAGAAATGAGTAGAAAATAATCTCTGATCAGCATTTTTTACTGATGTGTGTTCTTAGGAAATGTGGAGAGTACTTACTGCAGACATCAGTCCTCCATCCCTGCAGCTGGATTCCTTTTTCAGCACAAGCTCTCACATAGGCAGACAGAGCTGCACACAGACAGTCCTCACTATTTTCACAGTTACAGGTGTCAAACATGCAGTTCTAAGAATGGAGAGAAAAATAAGGTCCCAGTGCTGGTAATATTGTCAGTCTTTAAAAAAAAACAGTGAACTTTATCTTTCAAGTCTTATTCCTTAATCTTTCTTCAGATATGCTCACTCATAGACAACAGCAACACAGCTTTATCACTTTCTAGTCTTTGTCTAAGGTTCCTGGCAGGGGAAAATGCAGGTAATGAAAATTCAGTCAATTACTGCAGTTATAATTAGGAAATAGTGGTCTTAAATCTGTTATACATTTTGCAGCTTCTTGGTCCTCTGAACCTTTTCAGTGGATATGCTGCACAACAGCTTCCAAAGCTCTTTCACAACGTGCAGTCCAGACACCCGTTTCACCAGTGTCAACACCTGGGTGGCTCCCAGTGAGAAAAGTGGTTTGCAACGCGTTGACAGCAGAGTGATGGTAATTAGGTAATGGGCTTTCTGTTCCAAGCAGTCATTAATGAGATGCCAGGCTGATAAAGTAACAATTGACTGATATTCAAACAAGCATTTGACATGCCTTTAAATACACTATCTGGCTTATGTGTAAAACCACCCTGGAGTAAATAGCTGCCTTTTCTCCGGCAAACAAGTCAGGATCTTGAAGCCAAGACTGACAAGTGAAATAATGTTACAACACAGAGAAACACATGCTGAAAGAAGGAAGTACTGCAGCACAGCAATGGGGATGCAGGCATTGCCTAAGACACGTCTGAAACAGTTCCTATTTCTATTGTTTCCAAAGGGAAAAGCAGTCGGGCAAAGTACCGTGTGGTAAACAGCGGGATTCACTGCATAGTGACAAGCAGCAAAAGGTCCTGTGCTGTCAGTGAGCAGTCCACACCAATGCTGAGCGTATTTTTCTGTGAAATGAAGACACAATAAAAATGCACATTACTCTTTGTACTTCATTAGTCACAAACCCATGCTTGCCCTGGCCTAAGCAGACAGTTCTGGCATTCCATTAAATCTCTTTTTCTCCTGTCTATCTCTCTCTCTCTCTTTTTTTTTTTTTTTTTTTTTTTTTTTCTTTTCCCGCTCAGCTTGTGGTTCATGGTTCCTAAAACCAAAGCAGAGGACTTGGTGAAGGAGATGAATTAAAGATTTCCAAAGATGATCCTGTAATCCACTTCTCTGACACCAAGCTGTCAGCTTGGACATCTACTCTTTTTTCAGTGACCTTGCAGTTTGCTTCACTTATGCTTCTGTCACTCTTTTTTTACATTGTTAGTTATCTTCAGTGCATTCATTTTGAATATTTGTTTCTGATTTCAGATGCAAGTTTTTATCAAATATTTAAGTCTTTATTATTTTTATCTTTGCTTTCCAACAGATGTTTTCCTTAGAGATTAGCAAAAAGAAAAAAACAAACCAGAAGAAATTTCAAGAAGCACTCACCATTATCAATGCTGAGTGCACAAGGATTCTCAAAACTCTGCTGGATATTGGGGCATGAAGCCTGAGTTTTCCATGTGTTAGCAAATGCTGATGCTGTTCCTTCAACTATTCCACTTATGACCTTGAAGTCATCAGTTTGGATGTTATTGAAATTTCCACAGAGACCTGTTGAAAAGGAGTGAAAAGTTTACACTGCTCTGACTACAAAAAAAGACATTGATCAAGGAGTTCTTTATTTCATTCACTCACCACAAGTTTGGTTTTTGAAAGAAGCGTCCAGACGCACAAACACTTGCATCATGGGTGTGAACTGCACCTCAACCTGGACGCCAAAGCTTGTGTCCATGATCATGAAGAATGAGGAAGGTCTGAACATGGTGACATTAGCTACACATGAGAAACAAAATGGTCACTTTCTGAACAAGGCCAAATGCTGAAAGCACAGTACTGTTCTTTTTTAATTCTATTGCATTTTTTGCAAATTCAGAAGTGAAACAAAGATCTGTAGGTCAGAGATATCACATGCAATCCTTAGTTCTTGAAACAAAAATAAAATTTATTTCTAAGCAAGTGTGAGCACAGGGGTAGTAACAAAAAAAGAGGTAAAAGAGGTAAAGAGATGTCTTCTGCCTTCACTTTTGTGCAGTGAGAAGGAAGTAAATCTGAGTAATCAAATCAGGAGACTGTGAATTCTGTTTGCTACTGTTTGAACCCTTGCCTGTGCTTGTCCAGCATGACACCAAACATCCCACTTTACTTCAAAAGCACTCATGTAATTTACGGTTAGAGGAAAAAACTACCTGCTGACATGGGCAGCTGGGTGTAGATGGAGTTCACGAACACACCGCCATCAGGTTTGACCTCCACGATCTGATAAGGAAGAGGAACAAAAGGCAACTCTGTGAATCGTAGAATGGTTTGGCTTGGGACGGACTGTTAAAGGTCATCCAATTCCAAACCCCCTGCTGTGGGACACCTTCCGCTAGGACAGGTTGCTCAAAGCCCCATCCAACCTGGCCTGAACACTTACAGGGATGGCACATCCACAGATTCTCTCAGCAACCAGTCCCAGTGTTTCACCACCCTCATGGTAAAGAATTTCTTCCCAATATCTAATCTAAACCTGTCCCCTTTCAGTTTGAAGCCATTCCCCCTTGTCACATCACCTTGTGCCCTAGGAAAGAGCCCCTCTCCACCTTTCTTGTAGGCCCATTTTAGGGACTGAAAGGCTCTCATTTTAGGGACTAAAAGTCTCTCCAGAGCTTTCCCTTCTCCAGGCTGAACAACCCCAATTCTCTTAGCCTTTCCTGATAGGAAAAGTGCTCCAGCCCTGTGTTAGTCTTTGTGGCCTCCTCTGGACCTGTTCCCACAGGTCCGTGTTCTTCTTATGCTGGGGAGCCCAGAGCTGGATGCAGCACTCCAGGGGAGTCTTCCCAGAGCAATGTAGAGGGGAAGAATCCCCTCCCTCACCCTGCTGGCCACACTGCTTTGGATGCAGCCCAGGCTGGCCTTCTGGCATGCCAGCCATGGGTGAAAAATAACTATAGTCTGAAGAGTAATAATGAGGAGGACCCCAGTGATATTAATTAAACCAATATTCAATAAAAAGATAGATCTTTGTGATATCACCTCCCCCTTATTTCTACTTGGTACATTTTACTAATTTTCCCTGCCAGAAAAGAATACTTTTAAAGGGACTTTTTCAGCTTTTCAGGAGATTACATTATCTTGTTTTCTTTGAACACATCTTAGTGATTAATTACCTCACAAACTGTTGTAACCATAATTACTAACCTTGAAGCCCATGGTCTTTTCCCATCTAATTGGCAGAGAAAATAGCTTTTTTCTGCTTTGTGAGTACAATGTGTTTCTTAATGAAATTCCACAAAGCCAAATTTATGGCTGATCTGATTTTCCTAACAAAATTCACTTCTTTTCGCTTGATTAAAAATATCATCTACTCATCATACATTTGCTGAAAATCAGACAAAGAAATGAAGCTGCCTGACTGATTAAGCCCTAGTTTCTTTTCTCCCCGTATTTTTATTGTGCTTATTTTGCATTCTTACAGTTTGTCCTTTATTCATGTTGAGGGTCACTGACTTCAGGCAGGTCTCGGTGTCGGTCAGGCCACACTTGCGTAGTTCTGCCAGGATGGTAAATTTTTCATCTTTACAGTCCTGGAAAAAAAAAAAAAGTCAAGTTATTTCACAGAAGACTAATTACAGAATTTTTCCCTATAAAATTTTCTCTCAATTCTGAAGAAGTATTTATTTTTCTGGAGAAGATACAGACTGTAGCAAATTCTAGAGCTTTCTTGGCTGAAGATTCAATTTTTCCCTGTTTGAATGATTAGGAACAAGAAATGTAGAATCTGGATTTTATTGATTGTATCCATACGGATGTCAAGATGGAGATCCATATTCGTATTTGGTGGTTTTATTCATGACAACTTCCAGTGTTTGATTCAATTCTATTGTAACTCTCATCTTTCTGTAGCTGGTATCAATGCTAGACAAAAATGTCTGATAAAATATGTTTTAGGTGAACAGTAACATACAATATTTTATTTCCATTTACTGAATGGTGCAGATGGGGAAAAAGGAAAGCAAACAACAAACAGAAAAAGCCCCAAAAAGATCAAAACATTTCACCTACATGTCTGTAATTAAATATTTTAATTATAATTAATTTCCAAATTTTCTATTTATTTTGAGTTGTTTTTAAATGTTTAAAAACATTTAAAAGCTAAGTGGAATGCATCAATTAACTTGAAGTGTTTTTCTGTATTTAAACTCTGCAAAAATAAAAAAAAAAGGGCTGGTTTGTAATCTATATTTTTAAGAACAGTTACTGTAATTTTTAGAGTTGTACCATTTGTCCAAATACTTTATAACAGAGTAACATGGCAAAAATTATGCAACTCAGTAAGAGAGCTAGATTAGTTGTACTGAAGGTTGCACACTAGGCAAATTCTTAAAAGGACAGTGCTCTTCAATTACTCTCTCACAGAACTGGACATTTTCCAGTGAGCACTGCACACGGTTGCATGACATCCTAATAATTACCTGATGATTGTCAGTGAAATGGCAGCGTAGCAAACATCTGGCTAAGCGGCAGGGAATTTAATGTCGGTATGTCAGAAGTTCTAAGTTTAGTAAGTGTTTTCTTTCTATAAATCTATAAGGCTTTATGACCTAGAAGTATCCTCTGAGTCCCACCTTAGAGAGGACGTAGGTGCAGTCTCCGTGGTGATCATAGTGCTTCTTATCATATGTGGAAATGTGGGAGCCTCCCACGACAGAGCACGTTCCTGGGCATAACTTGTCTTGGCAGCTCCACTGGCCTCCATTACAGGTACTGGAAGAATAAAGTTAGGTGGAATCAGTAAGAGTGGTCCAGAACAAGAGGACATACAGTGCTGTTAGGTGCAGCTGCTTTGCTATTGCTTTTTCCTTCAAGCTGTGGTTTGACACACAGGTTTAAGAGTTTCCAAAATGCGGTGAACTTGTGATGCATCGTATTAAAATAGATTTCTCTGGTAATCATTCTCCTTGCTTATCTGATTGTTTTTCTTCTTTGGACAGGTGAACTCTCCAAAACAGGTTTTGGATAAATCATTGTGTGGATTTTTTCAGGTAACATAAAGCACAACGACAAATTAAAATATTTTCTGGGTGGTTTTGTTGTTTTGTCATTGGTTTTTTTTTGTAATACAAATGTATCATAGACTAATAAATAAGAAAAGGTAATTCCACATCTGCTCCTGATGCAGACTGTGTCTGTTTTCAAAGCTGATGTAGTAGAGCACAGGCACAGGATTAATAATTGTGAAATTGTGCTTGTATTGTGTCATCCCTTGCTTTCTCGAGAGAAAATAAATATTTGCAAATACATTAATGACTATAACTTCATTCCCCTCAGAGAATTCCAAATGTTTGAACAAAATAAACAAAGAGGAAGCATTTTAATTGACTGGTGAGAAATCTAAACATTGTAAATCCTTGCTTTGATCACCATGAGATAGAGTGCAAAGCTAGTGATGGCTGTTGCTAAATAAAACAAATAATGTTCTTTAGGGGTGCTTTGGAAATGAAGCGGTCAGTTAAATACACACATCAACTACCAGTGATGCAATTGCATATAATAAACTATTAAAGCCATTAAATATATGAGAGGAAATAGTGAGTTAAAAAAGTAACAAAGGTTACCAGGTCTGGCATGGCTCTGAAAAAGAAGCTCCTGTAGCATAGGTTTTGCCATTGTAAATACAGGAGCACTCCTGCTGGGGAATGCAGCCAGAGTTGTTGATGTCATCAAATACAGTCCCTAAATTAAAAAAAAAAAAAGACAAAACCTTGATCAATTAAAGATGCATTTCCTATACACCATTTTATTTGTTATAAATCCTAAATATTTTCTTAGCAAGAGAGGTGCAGTTGTTGTGAGTGGACACAGCAATGATGAGGACAGCAGGACTGTGTCAGACTGCTGAGGGAAGGATTCAACCTTCACCCTTTGTATCCTTAAATTCCACCTGCTCTGAAAGAGGGACATGTAGCATAGGTGGCTGGTTGAAAGATTAGTCTTGATCTCATTGCTGTTCTTTTTTCCTGCTTTCTGAATATTGCACATGTATTGATAATTAATTCACACATCTTTTCTCAGCTGACACGTGACAAACTCCTGTCACTTGCAGCTGTGAAAAATACAACTATATGAGGCTTAAATCCCATGGAACCTACAGGTAAGCTCTTGTTCTTTGAGATCAGAGATGTGAATACTTAAGGACTTGCCTGGAGGGCAGAAACAGCCATCAATACAGTGCTCTTCACAAAACAGAGATCGTTCAGGATTCGTGCATGTATCAGTACAGGGGGAGTTGCACTCCTGGTACTGCATGTTGTAAGGACACTTCTTGGCTGAAATTTAAAGGAAGAGATTTTTTTTTTCAGTCAAAAGTATTTCTAGTTCTCTATACATGTAAATATTTATATCCATCTAAGTTTGTAAGCTAGATTTAAAAAAAAACACACCAAACTGCAATTGACCACTAGCTCTCAAAATTTGCAAGTTTAACCATGTAAATCCCTGTTTTACAGTTGAGATGTGCATTCCATGACTCTGGTGCTGAACTGGCTCAATGACTGGATTTCTGGGGATGGCAAGGTAACAACCTCAGAAAGCCAGCAAGGTCTGTTTCTACTGAAGGTTCCCTTCTGTATGAACACCTGCACTGCTAGTGAAATGTAAGACTTAAATTCTTAAAACTTTAGTATATTTGCATTTTGATATACCATCAGAAGGACAAGTAGCACCTCATGGGCTTTTGTTTTGGAGCAAATGACAGTATAAACAGCTACCCCATAATCAAGTATATGTTTAAATTAATACAAACTCATCACTGTCAAGCAAGAGGAGATAAACAGGTGGTTAGTTAGACATACACCTGTGAAGATCCAATCAGTTAACTGAGAACCACAAGCGCTAGAGCCATCATGAGGAAAAGAATCAGGAATACAAGCAAGCAAGCAAGCTTGCCTCATTCTTCCTTCTTGTTTCCCCTTTATTTCCTTCCTTCACTGTACCGGTTCCTTAAATTACACTTTGACTCTCATTAGAGTATCCATGTTAGTGTTTTGGTAGTGTTTAATTCAGTTTGCATTAAAATCCTTAGCTCTTTTGTCGAAGTCTTCATGCTAGAACTTATACATCAGAATTTTCTAAAGGATTCAGTCGTGAACAGGCTGTAACTCCTCCTGCATCCTCAGCATTATTTGAGAGCTTGTTTATTAGTTACTGAGCATGTAGTAAGGCTGTCTCCAGTGACACTCACGGCACAGTTTTGAAGTTCTCCAGTCCAGGGGCTGCCCACCAGCATGAGCACACTGCCGGGAGTACTCAGCAAAGGTGTCACAGATGCACGTGCTGTTTTTAGATTCTGCAGAGCGGCACAAGTCATCTTGGCAAGTCTTGATGTAGTCTTCAACATCAACTAGGTCATTACAGTCTGCAAATGCAGAGCTGGTCAATGTTTTCTCGCATATGTCATCCTTTGGAGGAAAAAAATAGACAAATCTCAGTAAACAGAAAGAAGTTGGGGGGGTTGGTATTGTTATTTTTTGTAATTATTATGTAACATAATTTTATAGCTCTCTTTAAGTTGTTGTTGCCTGAGGGCTTTTGCTATTGGCCTGTATGAAGTTGTAGAAGGGAACGGATAAATTTGAAAGAAAAACAAAAGGAAAGTCAAAAGATCCTTACGAGATTATCAGAGCAGTTATATGTTGGGATAGAAGTGGAGTCTTCACAGTGCTCTGTTGGCCCATCCATTTTCTGCATATTCCCAAACTGCAAGGCTGTCATCTTAATATCTGTAGAAAATAAGTTTAATAATGAAGATCAGAGGTTTTTGTTCAAAGCAACTGCCTGTTATCTTTTTTTTCTCTCAAAATCTGGGTCAAGGCTGGCCAAGACAGTTAGCTCCCTTAAGCTAAATGTGATCATCACCTCTTCCAAAGGAAGCGCTACATCACTACCTCAATTTTCTTTGTACAGCACCCTGGAAAAAGCAAACATTGGAAAACAATTCTCAGCCTATTACATCTAGATGCACACTACGATTTTTCCCAGAAAAATAACAAACCCTACTCAGATTATATTGAGCCATTCAGGGCAGAGGAAAAAAAAGATCTAAATGGGAATTTGGAGAATGGAGATTGTTGTAAGACAAGGTTTAGGAAAATGTTCCAGCTGGGAATAGTTAAAAATATAAGATTTTACAAAGATTATGCAAATCAACAGGGAAATGTGGATATACGGATTTTGAGACAAAAATGAAACTAGAAATGTACTGTCTAGAAAATATAATTGCCTTTTGTTTTATTGAATATATTTCTATATTTAATTATCTTATTAGTGAAAATCTGCTCATTTTTATGGAGTTACCTGATTAGTTTTACCAGCATGGTTTACAACAGTGGCAAGCAAGAGATATGCAATCAGTTGTTAGCACCAGTACTATATTTACACTCAGAGCATTAATTTACATAATCTGATCTCTCTACTACATATTTTTAAACAGAGATTGAATCATATCTTATGGGTAAATCATTTGACAGGATGGGAAAGAGGAATGCTGATGATGTCAGCCTGTTGGAGATCCCATAAACCTTTTTTTTTAAATTTAAAACACTTACTGTTTGAAATGAACTCATTGTATATGGGAAAGCCGTTGAAGTCACCACAAAGTCCACAAGTCTGATTGGCATATTTCTCATTCAATTCCAGCTACAATGATGAATAGCAAGTTGACAGAAGTTAGTATAAATATTCTAAAATATATTCAAGACCAGAGAAAACAGTTGCATCTGCGGTCTCTTAGTATATCTTGTCAGATCTGTGGAATTTTATTTAGCAATTTAATTCAAGCATGAAGGATGGAATAAAGACAGCTTATATTTGACTGCAGAGTCCAAGCTATTGATACTACTGACACACACTTCAAATTTCACTGCACTATCTATACTATCCTTAGCCACTTTCTATTGATTCTTCAGAAAGAAAATCAAATCCACAGAAAAAAATGAAGGTATAGGAGAGTGAAATTCTGCTAAAAAATATATTTGAAGGGGTAATTAGGCCCTATAATAATACTAATAGTACTAATAGCTAATGATACAATGAAAGTGATTTTTCATCCTGTTTTAAGCAGATGCTTGCCATCCACTATGTATAAATTCATGTAATTTTCTTTAGGACTACCTGGATGCAAGCCTATCTTTACTAAGAAAGAATTGCTCAACAGTGTGAGATAAGAAGGCAGTAGCAACCCCCATAACAGGTAGAGCCAAGCCTAATCAAAGATTAGCTCTGTTCTATGAAGGGGTAAACAGGTCCAGGAGCAGTTCTTACCAGAATGCTGTCCTTTTCATTCCACAATAACACAACACCGATTTTGCTGCCAACTTTCACATAAATGCTGCTCTTCTCTATCGTAATACCAGATTGACTATATGGCAGTTGAACTCTGGGAAAAGGCAGAAAGAATGCTAGTTAGCTTCTGATCCAAATGTTTGATAAGAAGGGAAAGTCTTGTGGTGTCCACCATCTGTAGGTCAGAAAGAATGCTAGTTAGCTTCTGATCCAAATGTTTGATAAGAAGAAGAGAAAGTCTTGTGGTGTCCACCATCTGCAGGAATTCAAAAATAGTGTATTTTTGGGAAAGAAAAGCAATTATGAAATAAGATGGTCCAGCATTATCAAATATGGATGCAAATTTGGATCCAGCTTCTCAGAACATTTCATCCAAATTTTATTTTTGAGGCAATCCTTAAGAGAAGGATTTATTTTGTATGGCATGAATTAATAGCATTTTATTCATTATTTATGTTGGTAAAATTGTCAGATCTATTAAAGAATACATAATTGTTTCCCCCTAAACACACCAAAGTACTTGGCAATAATTGGGAAAAAAAAAGCCTGTGGATTATGTTGGTAAAATTGTCAGATCTATTAAAGAATACATAATTGTTTCCCCCCCGCCCCCCAAACACACCAAAGTACTTGGCAATGATTGGAGAAAAAAAAAGCCTGTGGGTACCTAAGAAGTGTTATGAGTGAACTTACCTGTTGCCATCGACCATGACAGCATCTTTTGTTAGTTCAGCAACAACACCTTCGAGTTTCATGGTGATGCGGTTGATGGTTGGAGTGTTTGCCACCACTTCACGCCTAATCTGGATGTTGAAATCCTCATAGGGAGCGTTGCAGTGGGAGGCAAAAACGTAATTACAGAGCCCAGGGAAGGTGAATATGTCCCCATCGAAGGTCTTGAAGTGGAAGTTGCCCCATGTGCTGCACACACGGCCATTGTGAGCAGGATTAGCAGCTGTGAATTAAGACTGGCTGTTAAAAATTACTTAAAATCCCCAGCCTCCCCATGGGGAAAATCAGCTTGTCCAAAGCCTCGTTTTCTCACTAAATGTCTTTTGCCTTCCTAGCTCCATTTGCTGTTTTCTATCTAATCACTATACAGCTGAGTATGCATTCATCACTCATATCTCTTACTCATATACCCTACAAATGGTTACAGTTATGTTCAGCTGGAGCTTAATTAGTCACCTTCACTTCAGCTAAGACAACAGTTTATTTCTAATCACCATGTGTCTCTTCTGAATTATCCATGGCTTCCTTTATTGGTACCTTTCCCCATTTATATTAAAGTCTTCTGTCTGTACCCCTTAAAACTGAACACTTACTGAATACACTTAGTTTCCTTTACTTACATGTTATTGCTAGATTTGTTAGCAGTGGTGGAAAGATGTTCAAGTTAGCTGAAATTTTGAAAGAAGCTAGAAAAGAAATAAGAAAGAAATCAAAAACTAGCATAACAATACCTACATTTGCATGTAGAATACACCCAGGAAGGACTAGGGAGTTAATATGCCAGACCCAAGGAAACAATGTTAAGCCTGTTTTATTTTACACAGGTTAAAAGCAGATAATAAAATTTGAACTCAGTATACTTAAGTCATAAGAAAATTGCTTTCAGCTGTGATGTTCTGCATTTTTTACATGTTAATTTTGACCTTTTTATGAAACTGTGCTTCATTAGAATATTGGAATTCTTCAGAGACATAGAACAATACAAAGGGCTAAGCTGTATTAAATTAGCCTCTCACTGCTACAAAAGCAAATTTGCCTTCTCATTACACCTCCTCTTTCTAAGGAGAGAATAAAAACCTTAATTATCAACTTTTCTCTGTTTTATATTTTTCTATTAAGGGGCTGAAAACTCTTCAAATGGCCACACATTGGTTTTATAGGACAGACACAAATCATTACATGGCAAAAGTCAGGGAGGATGGGTTGGCTTCTTGGTTTCCCAACATCAGCCACTGATTTCACAGCAGGCCAAAGTGGTCTCACTTCCTTTTTTTAAAAGGAACCAAGCATCACTTTGGTTTTATATGTACATGTTCATGCAGATATGGATTCAGCCTCTACAAACACATCTGTTTGCTTAGTTAACTATGATCATACAAATTTAGCCATACTGTGTAATATGTGTGTGTGAACTTAGTAACTGGTGTCTAGTAAATATATTGCTCTTCTTAGAGAGATGTTAATAAACATTTCTTTTCATCTGGCACCACTGGCAATACGCTAAGGAGGGTTTTTTTAAAAGGCATTTTTATTATTCAGTATGGATGTAGCAAATAAATACAAATATGCAGTATAAATAAATGTACCATTCTTTTTCTGTAGAAGACCCCCAGAGAACTGACTTCCTATTTGGATTCCAATATGACCTCCTGTGAAAAAATTGTGAAAAGCATATTAAGAGTAATATCCTGTACCTGAACTTTTAAAGCAAAGCATTTAGCTAGGATCAAAGGACCCAGATACAACTCTGTAAAACACAGGGGAGAGTCTCCTTTATCACATCAGAAAAAACGAAACAGGCTCCTCAAGAAAGCTACAATGTTATTATAGAAAGAGACGTTCTATTACAAATTCTCAAAATTTCTAATCCAAATAACATATGTATTTTGTAACATGCTTTACAACATATTGTAATCCAAATAACATATATCTGCTTTCTTTGTTTCTCTCAAAACTCACTGCAAGAGTTCTAATAATGGGATAACACCCCTTATGTCACTGCTGCACTAGATCTCAGTAATATGTGAAACAATACAGGAGGAATTCACACCCCTTATGTCACTGCTGCACTAGATCTCAGTAATAAACAATGTGAAACAATACAGGAGGAATTAACAAAATGCAGGTGAGTTCATTTATTAAAATTGTTGTGTAGAAGCTAGGTTACAAGAAAAGGCATGGAAGTGGTTGAAAGAATCAAGGGGCTTCAAGCTTCATCCAATAATGGTTGCAGATATTGATGAGCTTCTTTAGTGCCTAAGCATAGGGCTTTTTCTCAGGGGGCAGACGGGAAGCCTCCATCATGGATCTGGATTTGCTCTACAGCTGGGTACAAGCAGGAGCCTCTGAGGGACAGTACATGGGCCATAGCCTGAGCAGTAACCTAGAAGTAACCTGATGAACCAGGTTTCCTGTTCTACCCACCTACTCACTCAAAGATTGTTCAAACTCACCTCTGCAGAAAACTAAGCATCATGCTGTAAAGCTATTTGACCAAGGGTTCTTGCTACAACACCTGAAGCAAAGACCTTTGAGGGTTGACAGATATTCTCTGGAATGCTTTGAAGGTTTCCTGTTCTACCCACCTACTCACTCAAAGATTGTTCAAACTCACCTCTGCAGAAAACTAAGCATCATGCTGTAAAGCTATTTGACCAAGGGTTCTTGCTACAACACCTGAAGCAAAGACTTTGAGAGTTGACAAATATTCTCTGGAATGCTTTGGTTCCTAGAAAAAGACTGACCCTGACCTCCTGGGTTGACATTCTAAGATCTTGGATTTTATAAGTAAATATACCAGGCATTTCCTGTAAAAGTTGAAGGGTTGCAACTTTATTTTGTGAAGGACCGAATGCACTCAGGATGTGATAAGTGTGCTTGTAACAGATTGACTAATAGGTACCTTTAACTGCCAAGTCTAAATCCTCACAGGATTAAAGTGATGAAATGACTAATATCTGAATCCTTACCTGGATTATGTGAATGAGCACTGTAGGTGTCTAGAGAATTTCTCAGTCAAAGCAGAACTGCCTATGGAGTTTCCCCTAAGTTAGGGCCCCCTTTTCCTCACACAATAGGTGAGAAGAGTCCACAGAGAGAGCCCCAAGAGATTACTGGCTTTGGAGCAGAGGGTTCTGGGCAATCCCACCGTAGCTAGAAGTTGCTGCAGTGTATGCAGTCTCTTTCAGCTCGAAACTTTTAATTCTTTTCTCATTTTACTTTGTGCTTGACTGCTAGTGATGTGCAAAGAAGTAACGTGGGACAGAGCTTAACCATTTTCCATTTCCTGCTCATCTTTAAGTATTATAGATAATAACATTAAGTAATGTTTTCACATCATTATAATTTATACTGATTATAATTGATGAAGAAGTAACGTGGGACAGAGCTTAACCATTTTCCATTTCCTGCTCATCTTTGAGTATCATAGATAATAACATTAAGTAAATGTCTTCACATCATTTTAATTTATACTGATTATAATTGATAAAAATATAATTGGTGAAAAAATTGATACAGATCAGGTAAGAGAAATACCTCTTTAACTCTATATAATAGGCTGAAGTTTGCTTTCACATTACACATCCATAGGAATCTCGGCAGGCATAGAATCACAGAAGGTTTGTTTATTCTAGTGCAGAAGCCTTTGTAACAGAGCAAAATAGATCTATATATGTATTTTGTTCTGTTAATTTTTCTCAAGGAAACAGCAGGAGCCTTTGTTTACTTAGCAAATACATCATTCCCAAGGAAATTCTACCTGCAGTTGTTTGTTTAGCAATTACACAATGCCACGTTGTTTACTGTTATAAAAATAAATGTCTCTCGGTTGTAAGAAATTTACTATTTGATAATTTGGAAACCAACCTAATGATTAAGAATTTTTGGTTGCATCCTGCAAAGTCTCTATCCTGCTGGTATTTATTGTTGTCACCAGTTTATAAAAGTTAATATTTGACACAAAATATAAAGGAAGTCACACAGTGTTTGCGGAGATGGCATGGGATGGGACCATTATTCTTTAGTCCGGATATCGGAAAATATTTCCCACAGGGTGTGTTTCAAATAAAGAGGTATTTGCTGGGCACTGTCTAATCACCACTCATTTGTCAAAGCGGTTGATCAGATTAGCACTGCACAGGAGAAATAACTTTCTTGTTCCATGAATGGCTGAAAACACTTCTGACCGACACTGTGTAACTCTAAACAGAAGTTTATACTCTACGAGACAGTTGTGTTTTCAAGCACAATATAGATCAACTGGACAGTGATTTAGTGTTTATTTCACAAACTATAAAGCAGTCTTAAATTATATTTGCATTTCTCAATATTTTGAAAATGATATGCAAGATAAATTTACCTAGGCAATCTGCAGATCTTAAGATGTCAGCTGACAGGCCAGAAATTACTGTACATGAACAGGACTGACTTATCAAGCTTGTACTCCTGCAAGTAGCCCAAATTTGATTGGTCCCATCATCTTAACAGGGTTACTTATAATAATAAAAACTGCCAAGACCAGCCCTGATCACTATAATATTGACAGGTGAAAAAAACCCATCTAAAAAAATAGATTGTGGTGTCCCTGTCCTGCTCATACTCAATATCTGTAATTTATATAAATATTTTGCATACGGTATTATAAATTAGTTACTGAAAATCCCTGCCATATGAATATTCCCTCCTGGTTTCTTTTGTAAAAGAAGTTGCAAGAAATGTTCAAAAGTCTGGTGTTAGCCCCTGGTAGGTGACAAAATATTGAAAAAGATTGACCAGTGGTCTGATCTAGCTACTGGAAAATACAGTGGTTTAGATTTCATAAGAACCATAACATTCATAATGAATTCTAATACAAAATGCAACAGGAATAAAATGCTTTTTAAAGGCATATGGGACACTGAAAATCTGACATTTTAAGACACGAATTAGAGGTTTTTTTGGATTTGATCTTCAAGGCTACTTTCCATATGTAGTTATATACAGAAGTTTGAGGCAATATTAAATTGGTCCAGTTAATAGATAGACATTTAAAATGAAAATATATAAAGAAATTTTGTCAGCCACCTCTTATATGAATCAATTAGTACGGATGTTTAAAATATATTACTAGGTCTAAACGGAGTATTTTTTCTTTTCCCAATAAAAAAGAAAATTTCTTACCTATTTGATGGATACAGCAAACTGCTAAGAGGAAAGCCCATTCTGGTAGCAATATCCCCCTGCCAAACCCCATCTTGAGTGGAGTTTGGCACAAGGATGTTGGGTCTAAACTTGATCAGGACTGCAGTTCACCTGTGCTTTGTAGCTCTTATATAGTAGGTGACTTTGGCTTCAGTCCCAGATTGATTCAGAGAGTGTAGAAAGGTGAGGTTTGGGGGATTTTAGCTATTGAACAGGTAAACAGAGGATGCTCTTCCTTCCTCAGAACTGGCCACTATTTGCATTTTGGGAGGAGTAAATACATTTACGTATGTACATTTTAAGATTATATCTAGTAAAGAAATGATTGCAAATAAAATACAACTCCTCCTCCACAAATAACAGGTCCTGGAACAAATTTAATTTGGTATTGCTTTACAGTTATGCAGATGGATGGCAAGTAAGTGTTCCAAGTTTTTCAGTACTACAATTGATGCCAGGCAACTCCTTGGCACAAAAAAACAAAAAAAAAAAAAAAAAAACCCAAACCCACTGATTTCTGAAATTTGTGGAATATTTAATATGTGGGGACCCAGCAGCGAGAAGTCCCTCCATGCTTATCAGGGCAGCTAATATTGTAAAAAGAACAGAATAACCTTGAAGGCTGCTGCAGTCTCATGTGGCCACTCAGTATGTGCCATGGAAACCCTTGTGTGAGGCACTGACAGGCATCAGGCACCCAGATGAGAAAGATTCACTCACACCTGTCCTGCATTTGTTAGAGGTGGCCTTAAACTTTAAAATCTATTTTTCAGTTCTCTGGTTTTGTCTTCTCATAGAAAACATCAGGAGCCAGCCAGCCAGTCTCGTGGCAGCTTTCTAGGACTAAAAAATTGATTATCGTCTGTGATCATGATTACATTGTTTCAGAATCATTCTTGTTTAATTCCATTCACATCCACAGAGCTATGAGAACTACAAATTAGTTAAACAGGCAATGAATCAAGGGTATAAGGTTTGCCAGTAACGGCTTAACACACTTCTTTTCTCTGAGCATTGCCTTTTTGCAGTTTTACCGGGCAATCATTTCAAAAGCAGAAACAAATGCATACTACAATAAGTGCAGACAGTATTTCTACTTCTTGTCACTTTATCTTTTTTAGCTTGACATTGGAGGTAGGATGAGTTGCTCCAAGCAGATTTCTGTCTATTTCCTAGGTCAATGGATCTTACTTTAATAGTAAAAGATGGACAAAACTACTCAAAGTTACTGAAACAATTCTTTTAAACTGCTAGGTTTGGCAAAAACAATTTCCAGTCCAGCACTTGGTATATACATCATTTTTCCTCAATTCACCCTCAGCTTTAGCCTCCTCACAGTTTTCCAGAGTGCAGGTAGCTGATGGATTTAAAAAACCTCCATTATAAAGAATGGAATGAAGGCTGCTGCTCAGTGGGGAATTTAGCCAGAGGGATCTGGGAAATATAATTTGGGGTGGGGGAGCCTCAGGAGTAAGGAGGAAAAAAACCACCAAAACTAGAATGTGTGGAGAGGCAGAAAGGAATTTCTTTGGGTAAAATGGGACAGTTTTACCTTCTACAATGTCTGTAAGATTCAGTTCAACGATGTCTGCTTGTGTTTATCATTTCTTCTGAAGGAGGGGAAGAACACAACTTCAGGAAGGTGTTCTAATTGTAAAATGGGATCACAGCCATAACCTAAGTCTCTTGGGCTCTTACCAAAATCCTACCCTGCAATTATACATTTAAAAATATTTCCGTAAAAGAATAGGGTGTATAATACAATATTCCATTCAGGAGTTACTGAATTGAATGATGTAATTATCTTTCCATTTCTTCCAGTTGAACCCCTATTTCCACTTCTGTTTAGCTCTAAAGAGATCAGAGCCTCACATATTTAGTGCTACAAAATGAATTAAAAATAGCTTTTTTATGGAGTGCTGTCTGGATTTGATTTCTGGATTGAAGTCAGTGGAAACTTGCTATGGCAATGTTGGGGTACTTAAGTCAACATTTTGGCCTGCTATAGTATAAAACATGTTCTCTGTCAAAATGTCCAGGATGTTTAATAAAGTTACATCTTCCTAATCAGTAGTAAGCTGTTTACACACTCTAAATCTGTATCTTTATGCTTCAGCAAACCAGGAGAAAAGAAAATACTGCATTTCCTGCCCATTGAACATTGTTTTATTCTGTGCCAGTACTCATAATGAATATAAATTCATCTGTACATAGAGAAAGCAAATGGTTTCTTGTTTACGTGACCAGCTAGCTGTATTAAACAAATATACTCTAGTCTCACTTACACAATTAGACAAGCCACCCAACAAACTTGGCTTTCAGCAACCAAGGTGCATATGCCTTTAGCAGTAGGCTGTTTGTGATGGTTAGGAGGAGCAGAGCTTGCCTCCCTTCTCAGTTACACCCATCTCTGCACGAGGGGCATAACAGAAAGTCAGGATCTTCTTGTGCTGCTTTCAAACATGCAGAGAGAGTTCCTTGTTTTCCACTGGCTGTATAAGAGCAAGGGAATATGATAAAGGGATGAGCTTTCTGAGGGGCAATCAATGCTTTTCATACTCATCTGGTAAAGGTGATGAAGATGTCCATGCCTAGGATGATTAGGAGTGTCACTGGGGTCATGGCTGCTTTCTCTTTTGCCCTGTCTCTTTTATGGGGACTGTTGCTGGGCAGAGTGCTACTATCAAGCACTTCCTCTCTTTTTCTAAGACAGTTTTTAATTTTCACTCTAATAACTCTTTGTGACCAAAGCAATGCGTCAGCCTTCAATATGTTATTCCACTAAGCATTTAGCAGTGCGCAGTGGTTGTTCAGAAGGCTGTCCCAGTTGTTCTCAAAGGTGTTCTTCAAAAGATATTCTCCAGGAATTTTGCTCAAACCTATCTGTATTCTGGAATTGCTTTGATTGCTACTGCTCAGTCTGAGTCTGAGATTTTTGATCTCTAGGGATGGTCAGACATGTTCCAGTATTCAGCTTATTCAACCTTACAGCCTCTCTGTTCCTCCCTCTCCACCCCAAGGAGTGGATGAAATTGTTAATAACATTAACAGGTGCAGAAGAAATTCACAGAATTCACATAGTGACTAGGTTGGAAGAGACCTTCAACATCCTTGAGTCCAACCCAAATTCAGGTCACTCTGTTAGGTGGCGTATGAAATTTTGAAAGCTGTACAGTTTTTTTGTTTTTTAATGGTTGCTAGGGGAATCACATCTGTAGACGAAAGTATCACAAAAATTACAAGGATTTAAGCAAACATGTTCATTGGTCACAAGAATTGCTTCAAGTGGTTCACACAGATTAAAAAACAGTTGTCAAGGACTTCTCAGTTTCCCAGATAACAGAGTAAAAAGAGTTTACATAGGAACAAGCTCTCACCTACAGTTGTATGGGGGAAAGAAACTCCAGAAGCAAGTTTTGAAGTGCTTTAATAACAGACACTTAGCAGCTGTTTTTACTGTTAACTTGTATCAGGAATATGCCAAGGGACCACAGTTTTTGGTACTGGCTGGCACTAAAACAAAGCACTTTCATTGCCAAGAGGAAATTTTCAGGGAAATGTCAAAGGCATTATTTATTTATTTAGTGCATTTTTGGTCTGTTTTTCTCAGTTTTAACATGTGTAAAAACCAGAAGTTTGTCTTGACATCTCTGTATTAATTCCATGGCAATTAATTCAGGATAGATCTGTAAAGATGACAGACACCAGTTATCGGAAAATTATTGGAAGTCATTGGAAGTTGACTGCAACAGCCAAGGATATGGCTGACAAATATTCTTCTCTCATTTTGGTCTTGTTTCAAAAATCTGTACCAATGGATTGATCACTAAAAGTACCTCTTGTAACAATCAATCAAATAATTCTGAGGATGGATATATCTCCAATTTTACCTTTTTTTCTTGCTTTCTTGCACAGAAGTAGGGGCAAAACTTGTGGCATTGACTATACTGGTTTAATCTAAAATTGTAAATGCCAGATAAAATTTCAATATCATATATACTATAAATACCATAATTACAACCTGAAAGTAGATCATGTAACATGAGGGTGGCAAAGGTAAGCATTCAGAATTTAGGTAGTGGTAGTATTAAGGCTCTTAGTAAAAACCCAAATCATTTAAACAAAAATCAAGCCTTTTGTGTTCAAATTACAGCTCCTGTACAGATAAGAACTTGTACCTCCTCACAAGTGTGATAAACCAGAGGCAGCTGGGACTCGGGTTTTGTGCATGGCTTGGGTTTGTGCCCAGGCATTGTGCCTCAGATCTGTGAAGCCATTGCTTGCCATGTCAACTGGCAAAATGAAAGAATTGGATTGGTCAGAGAAGAGCCCATTGTGGAGTGGAAAGTAACGTAAGATAATGACAGCCTGCAATCAGCGTCAACGAAGTTGGTATTAACTTAAGCAGAGGATCCGGCACACCCTTTCCCCAAGCTCTGTAGAGGTCTAGTTGCTGTCCTCAGCTTGTCCTGCTGAAGTTTTCTCACCTGTCTGATAGCCTCAGTCATTCTTTCCTTCCATCAGTCTACAGGTTACTCCCCAGGGTTTTACTTTCCAGCCCTTCCAAGGGATTCACTCTCCACCCTTTCTTTCAACGCTCTGTTAACTTCCCCACAATAAATATGTGCACTGCCACTGTGGAAGAAAATGCTGGATGCTCTCTGGCCATGGGCTCCTTTTCCTGGTTCTTAGAATAAATTATACAGCCTAGTTTTTTTTAGTAAAACGTGGCCCACATCATAGAGGTGTCTCCAGAGAAAACAAGGCTGAAAATCATGTGGAGAGAGAGTTAAACTCTTGCAGTGCATGGCAGATGAGCTCTGTATTATATACTGCTATCACTTTTTACTTTGTTACACTAATTTTAGAACTGGTTATGCAAGGTACTGTGGAAAGTGGAAGAAAACTTTCTAAGGAGATTAGATTGTCTAAGTGGGCAAAAAAAGGGTGAGAGCTAAGAGCAGTGAAGGTTAGAAATAATTAAGTAACTTGCCTCATTTTTCAGCAGTATTAGCCCATGTACCTTAATTACAGAGTGACCTCTTAAGTGTGTGTGGTTATATTAAAGCTTGTCTAGTTCCAACCCCCTGCTGTGGAACACCTTCCACTAGGCCATGTGCCCAAAGCCCCATCCAACCTGGCCTGAACACTTACAGGGATGGCACATCCACAGATTCTCTCAGCAACCAGTCCCAGTGTTTCACCACCCTCATGGTAAAGAATTTCTTCCCAATATCTAATCTAAACCTGCCCTCTTTCAGTTTGAAGCCATTCCCTGTTGTCCTGTCTCTTTCTGCCCTAGTACAAGTGCCTCTCCAGCTTTCTTGTAGGCCCTTTTTAGGGACTGAAAGGCTTCTCTAAGGCCTCTCCAGAACCTTCTCTTTTTCAGGCTGAAAAACCCTCTCAGTCTTTCCTGACAGGAGAGGTGCTCCAGCTCCCTGATCATCTTTGTAGCTCTTCTTTTGACTCAATCCAACAGGTCCATGTTCTTATGCTCCAGAGCTGGATGCAGTGCTCCAGATGAATCCCCTCCATCAAGCTGCTGGCCACACTGCTTTTGATCCAGCCTAGGATGCCATTGGTTTGACATCTGGAACGTCAAGCTTCTCATCTGCCAACACCCCAAGTCCTTCTCCTCAGAGCTATTTTTGATGCATTCTCTGCCCAGAGATGTGATTAATCACTTTTACCGTGTTGAATGTCCTTAAATTCACTGTTGTATTGGTTTGGTGTGGCAAGGTTTTCATAGCAGGGGGACTATAGGGTTGATTCCCCCACATTCTGTAGAGTCAACGCCAGCCAGCTCCAGCTAGCACTGCTGGCCAAAGCTGAGCTCTTCAGTGATGCTGGAAATGACTCTAGGACAATGTATTTAGGAAGTGGAAATAAATTACTCCACAGAAGCATTGCAGCCAGAGGAGTGAGAATATGTGAAACAGCTCTGCAGGCACCAAGGGCAGTGCAGAAGGAGGGGCAGAAAGTTCTCCAGGTGCTGGAGCAGAGATTCCCCTGCAGGCCATGGTGCAGCCCAGAGTGTGCCCCTGTAGCCCACGGAGGTCCATGGAGGAGCAGAGATCCACCTGCAGCCCATGGAGGACCCCACACCAGGGCAGGTGGATGTCTAGAAAAAGCTGTGGCCCTGTGGGAAACCTGTGCTGAGGAGTCTCCTGGCACGTGGCATACAAGCCAGCACAACAGGGCACTTAATTCAGCTGAAAGCATAACTTTTCCATTGTATATCATGTATATCCATTGCGTGAAAGCTGCTGGGTTTTTCACCTTCAGTATTTGTTTGGTTGTCACAGCGTTAGGATGATGTTCATAGCTCTCATTTTGTTCATCTGGCAGGATTTCAGCTTTGTTTTCCTCTTGTGCATAGTGCTGAGTTCACCTTTCTGAACTAATATCACCACCAATACCTTCTTATCTGTTTGGCATTTTGTTATCTGTTTGGCACTATTGTGGGTTTGCCTTGCCTTTTCTTTATTTCATAAGGAAATAAAGATTTTTTTTTATTATTTCATAAAATGCTTATTCTGTTGTATACTAATAACATACATGAACCAAATCTGACCTTTTGGATCCTTGATGGGAGACTTCAATACAGTTCATTTTTTTGTTTTGTTTTTCTTCTCCACAAGCTTGGCATAATTATTTCTTCTGTCCCAGTAATTGCATATATATACCCCCTCATTTTAATGACTTTTTAGTTTCCCAAACCAATCTTGAGTTTGTGTTTTTATTTCTTTGCCTGTTTCAGAATCTGCTGTTGAACACATTTTGGTGTACTTTTCCTTGTGATGCTTTCTCAGTGACACTTAATGAGTCACTTCTGCACATGTTCTTTGTAAAACTGTTCAGATTTCAGCACACTCATCAGCGCTGCACATATCCTCAAAGCTTGACAGACTACGATGTGCCCATATTGGCAGGTGACTTTTAATTCAGTCTGAAGATTGCAGGTTCAGGCTCTAAGTTTAACTCTCATCTGCAAACTGAGTTTAGAGGTCCAGCTGACCTTCTGTCTGAGGAGCCAAGCTTATCATTCTGTCTGTCCCTGTCAGTGGATGTCCTGGCTCCAAAATTTCATCACCTTTTTGTGCAAGATTATCCATTGTGAATTTAATTATTTTTCTACAGTTTTGGGGGAAAAAAAAGTGGTAAAAGTGCTTTATGATTTATTATTCCTCCAAATTCTTGGGTACATTAAAATGGTATGTTTTATAGATGACATATTTGTGGCTTGAAAATTCTTGGAGGGAGCTTCTAGGTCTTCATACAAGTACTCATCTTGTATCACAACTAAATGCTGCAGTACCAGCCTTTACCAATTCTGTTTCCATCTTTGTTTTCCTAACTCATTCCTATTTAAATTTCAGAGATCCTCTTTAGTGGTTAAAAGCCACCATGAGATTGCTAAATGTGCTTCTGCCTGCTCAGGAACAGGGAATCAGTGTTCTAGTTTAATTCCTTTCCTTACATATGGTCGTCTTCCCTAAAATGCTTCCTAAAAGTAGGATTTTCCAAATCCCTCGGCATTGCCATGTACATGAATCACAAGAGCTGCCACTTCCATGAAGGAGACGGACTGTGACCCTTGTGGCTGTGAGTGTTAAAGTGCTCTCCGTTTCTCATTTTATCTGTCAGACACTGGTGACTGCCGGACGCTGGGAGGAGAGCCCTGGGCTGAGAACAGCGCCTGCTCTCTGAGGGTGCTCTGCAGCCAGCAAACAGAATGAGAGAGCAGAGCAGGAACAGGGGTAAGCAAGCTTCTGCTTTCCACAGATCACGGCATCACCCTTTATTTTAAGACCAAGCAAGAATTACAGGACAGCAGAATGCTGCCTTGCCACTGCTGGGGTAAATAAAGCAGTTGAACTGATTTTCAAACCATGTACAACTCATTTAAAGTACTCAGTAAAAAAATCTGGTTATTTCTGCCTGTGTCTGTGTTTAAACATGGACAAGACACAATTTAAAGTAAGAATCTTGGTGTTTCTTTGAGTGCACTGCTTGACTAATTTTAGTTGCAACAAGAGGTTTCCAGAGCAAAACATCTGTACTGATTGTTGTTACTATTTTACTGCTGAGGTGAGTTGCAATTTTAAGTTTTGTTTTTTACAAACAGAAAGAACATACAAAACAACTCACACTTGGTTTAAATTAATTGCTATTCTGCATATGGTGCTTAGGGGCCAGTCAAAGCAGAATGCTAATGGATCTCAGGCAGTCAGTTTATTGTAGCTGAAATAAGTATTTAAACCTCTTAACTCTATTCTTTTGAGCATCTAAATAATGAGTAATATCAAGGTAGCTTATTAAACTGCATTGCATATAGAAGTGCTTGAAATTTCTAACATAATGGAAAAAGGAGGATACAAATATTTTCATTTCATTTTTCTGAAAGTATCCCATACCCATACTGCATACTGCCCATAGCTGTGATGAGATAGTGTAGCTGAGCGTCTATGTTGAGCATAATATTTTAATTCATATATCCTGTGCCTTGCACTAAGATGAAGTGATTTAAGCAACTTGTCATCCTCTACAACTCATCTCTTGATGGGGTAGGTAAAGCAGTTGAACTGTTTCAAACCACTTCCAACTCATTTGAAATAATTAGGAAACAAAAACTAGGCATTTCTGTTAAAGTCTGAGTCTGGATGTGGATAGGACACAATTTACAGTAATAATCTTGATGTATAATGCAAGAAATGCTAACAGAAAAAGTATCAAAATAAATTTGCTCTAATTCAGATTCAAAGTAATGGCAGGAATCGGGTAGGACTTTTGTCTCTCAAGGAGGTGGATATGGCAGTCTGCTGAGAGTCAGGAGTCCTTGGATTTGCTATCAGCTTCATGATGTAGAATGCAAAAGGTCTCTGTGTGTCTGATTTCTGTCTCTATCCCTGGCTAAATATTTTTATTATAAGTGTCTCAAGAAGAAACTAACAAATTTTACATTTCTATTCTATTCTGACAGAAAATCAATGCTGGTTGCTCCTTGAGTAAAAAACCTAAATATTGAAAATGGATAATTTTAAATGCAAACCCTTTCCCCCATATTCTGGTGTGCCAAGGGTAGGAATGGGCTCTTCTGCCTGCAGTGATTTCGTTATACCTTGACACTAGGAGCAAATTAAAGTACCTTTGATGTTGTCCTAATCTGAGCAAAGTAACTAATGCTCTCTTGTTTTACTAATGGAAGAGAAGTGTTTCACCTCTTGGGACTCTTGTATGTAATAGAACATAGTGCTCGATTAAAATAAACCCACGTTAATTGCAAGGGGTAAGGGGGTCTCAACCACAGACCTTGCTGTATACACACCTGGCCAATCCAGTGGGTTTTTGCATTTAGTGCTACTTATTTCCTAACAAAATCCTGTACATATCAAGATCAAAGACAAGTAAGACTTTGGTAAAGAATTTCCAGTTTGACCAGTCATGAAAGAGCTGAATGAGCTCATTCTGTACATAAGAGACTTTAGCTGTACCCAAAAAGACATCTGGCTCTAGAATTATTTACTAGGGTATTTGTGGATCAAATCCGTATGAAAGTTCTGAATGGAGCAAAACCTTTGGCATGTTATATTTTGAAACCAAGGAGAATTGAATAGAATGTCAAGAAACTCTCATGGTTGTTCTTTTGGGTGTACCCGCTAATTAGTCACTATTATAGCTAATATTTGCTCATAAAGTGAAAGGAACATAACTATATTTATGCATGTGAATTAGTCAGTTCTACATCAAAATTTATTTTTAAAATAATTTTCCTCAGACTATTTTTTTATTCAAAGGCCCTTGAAAGTTAATGTGGGAAAGTTATTCCTATGGGCTTATGGGCAGGAAGATTATCTGAATTGATTTAATGAAGAATGCCTTGGGAGAAGAACTGTCTTTGGGTATTTTTTTCTGTAGTCCAGAAATCCAGACAATGAAAGACATGACAAAGTTCTACGCAAATTTATATTTTTCTTAAATTATGCTAATTTGCTAAAACATAAAAATTTGCAGTTGTATTTTAGTGATTAACCTCCTAGCTCTCTTTTATCCTCTATTTTTCAGAGCTGGATAAGAATTTAATTTTCATAGAACATTATTGACCTCCCACTGAAATCAATGATGAAACTTCTATGGGAGCTCATATAAATTTTATTAATCCTTTAATAATGCATACTTTGATAATGATTGTATCTTTCCCATGCTGCCTTACTAAGTGAGCAAAGTGCTTCCTATCCCAAGGCAGTGCACAATGCAATGTATAATCACAGCATCTGAATGACTGCATATCTACTGCTATGATTTAATATCTTGAACAAGCAGTTATACATTGGCTTGAACATAACTGACTCCATTTTTTAATTGCTACTGAGTGTTTCTTATATCTTCATAGCACTGCCAGATGAGATTGCACAATATTTTCCATGCAAAGACCCTCTTTCCAAATGATATGATTTTTTCAAAATTTTAACTCCTTGAAATTTCTTTTCTAAAAATGTATTTTCTTAAGTTGACTCTTTATAGACTTTTGATACACTTCCGTCAAGGCTTTTATGAAGAAGGAGGTGGAAATACTTCAGTGGGAATGTAGAAAGAGTATAAATTGCTGGATATGTCACTTAACAAATCAACATTTAACAAATCAACAAAGCATCACCATGGAATTTGGTGGGGACTTGCTTATGTGTGAAAATCATGCCTTGTTAACTGCACTTGAAAAACCAAACATTTTTCCATTAGAACTGAGCAGAAATCAAGTTGTTAACACAACTGCTGATACCATCCTAGGGTGTTACATTTAGCTCAGAGAGATCCTGGTATTTCTATTGTGCAGTAAAGCATTTAATGGATGCCAAATCAAACTCTTAACCTTTCTGTAATTCAGCAGGAAAGTAAACTAGACACTGGGAAACAGAATCAAACCCTTCTGATAAACATGTTTGCTTTGGTAATAAGTTTGAAGGGTTTTTTTACCCCAACACTAGTGTAAGACAAGAACAGTAAGTAAATTGATGTTGGTTTTAACCAGATGAGAGCTCCTTCCACCCTGATTATTCAGTATAAGCATGACCACAAGTACATGAGAGAAAATGTCCATCCAAATGTTCATCCAAATGTCCATCCCTGTGGCTATGGCCACAGAATATGAAGGAAAGAGCTGAGCAGCCACAAAGTGATAATTCTGATGAACATCCTTGAATACTGCACAAACCTCTGCTCAGGGGAGCTTGATGTGATTCCTTTGACAGCACAGTCTCCATGGAATTCTTGTTGTTGGTTTTGTTGTTGATGTTGTTATTGTTTTGTTTGTTGTTACAAAGGGCATATGGATCATGGCTGCAGTCAGTAGAGAAGAAGCAAACAAAATGGAATTTAGAAGACGTTCACCTTGCTTTAAAAGCTCCTTCAGAGTGACCAGTTTCATGCTCTTTGTGACTTCCTCTTGCAGCTCAGCTGTTGCTAGCACATGAGTTTTCACTGCACCTTTTTGTTTTGGCCTTTGCTGTTGCTGTTACTGGATTATGAGTGTGTCAGCTTCTTCTTAGAGAAGCAAAGAAGAGGTGAGAAGTGTAGCACTGCCTGGGAGAGAGGGGAAAAGAAGACTGTGGGCCTTGGGGATCATACAGGGAGAATAGCTGGAATGAATGAGGGGGCAGAAGGTAGAAAGGTGTCAGAAGGAAGTGGGTACATGTGGATGACTGAGGAAGCTGAGATAGCAAATGAAATGGCAGCAAATGAAAAAGTGAATGGGATATGTCACTATTTGAACCTCCAGATCCTGGAGACAAAGTAAATCAAATTATAATTAAATTACAATTAAAGATACTGGCTGGCCTATGTGACTAAAAGAGTTAAACAACTTGGTTTAAAGAATTGCTTTCTGTGCTGTTCTGGGCAAGCCATGAAAAGGACGTCATGCTTCTGAATTTTATTTGTCTTGGAGGTGGTGCACGGACATCCTTGTGTCTCAGAGTCTCCTTTAGATGACATTGCTTGCTGGAGGTTAAGAAAAATTTCTGTCACTAGTCAACTTTGATCCCTCCCTCTGTTTGGTACTACTGTTCATTCCATGAAAACTGTGACTACTGAAAACTGAAAACTAGCAGAGCAGCGAACACACTACAGAAATAACTAGCAAAATCCTGTTTTCAAGAAGTTGTCTGTTTCCTTTAAGCTTCATAAACAGCACAGGTAACATTAGATGCTTATTACTGTTCCCTCTCTCCTCTCTTCCGTGTCTTTATGTTACCTTTTATCTCTAAGAATTCTCACATTTCTTGTTTGTACAGTACAGCAGAGAGTAATTCTATGCTCTTCTTCTACAGGCACCACCATGGCTTAATAAAGATCTGAATAAATAAAAAATAGGACAATGCAGAGAGATGTAAACAAAATTAAACTCTAATCTAGTTTGGCAAAGCATGCAGGTGCATATTTCAAAGAATTGATTCAGAGCATAGGATATTACAGTGCTTAGCACAGGAAAATTCTGGTCCATGTGAGTGGAGGTCTTAGCTGTTAGGGTAAAGCTGATGCCAAAGCAAGCAGTTAGTTTGTTCTAAAAAGCCTATGTCCTTAAATTACCTTTCTGAACAAGTATGTGGAATGGAATTGGGTTTTAAATAGAATCTGACTTTACAGACATCAGTAATCCCAGCTGTTCCAACACAGCTATTCATGACTTTAGAGTTTTATAAATTCTCAAGAATGTTGCTGAGTTGACACCTAAGAACCAGTACCCCACAGCCATGAAATGAAAATGCTCTTAATGAAATGCAATCAGAAAACTACAAAAAAATACACCAGATAAGGGAGGGAGAAAAAAAGAAAAACAAAGAGACAGAGAGAGTAAGCAGACTAGGATTGCCATTTCCTTTTTACTCATTCTTTCCTCTAAAGAAACGTTACTTATGCTGCTGCATGATTTTTTTGCAGAAATACTTCAGCTAAAACTCCCAAGCCTTGTTCTGTTTCTACAGCTTTCACATGGCTCCCAACAGCCTGTCTTGATTACTTCTATTGATCTTTTCATCAGAGAGTACATTTTTGACGAGGATTTACTTTATCTACCACCAATTATTTTACAAGGCTCTGATCTGTCAGCATGTGCATTGTGTTGGGGCAGAGTCAAGACCATGCTTCAAGGACATTTTTAGGCACCAGGCTGAAGGCAATACAACTCATCCACAATGGCAGTCTCTGTCTGACTGTTTGCTCTGTATAGATTCAGTTTGTGTGACGCTGTTAAACACCCAAGCCTTTGTCAAAATGAATAGGAGATTTATTATCTGAGATAAAATGACAACTACTCTCAACCTTTGCAGAACTCAAGGGCAAAGCAGTTTTTCCAGTTAGAAGAACTTTTTGTCCACTACAGCAGCTAATGACATTACATGCTTGGATAGAAGTGGAGGACCCTGCAAATTCCTGCCAACAAGCAACCATCACAGCCCCAAACACACCCATGTTAACAGCAGAGGGACCAATCTTTTCTGCTGGGAACAACCCCTGGAGACCCAGGCCCCTTGCTGCTTACAGGTGCTTGTTTAGAGTTTAACATGGTTGTTGGCATATCAGCCTTACACGCAGTGTAGTGAAATGTACATGTAACACTACAGGAAGTAAAAAAATAGCAACATATATGTCTCACTGTAGTAATGTTGATTGTCTAGAGTGTTTATGGTGGAACAGAAGTCCTGGGAGAAAGCCAGACTTCAAACTTATTTCTAAAATAATGCAGGATTTTTCTTCAAGTGTCAATGATGATAATTTTTTTTTTTGAAGCTGACTGTGATCCAAATTTTGTCCTGGCCATGCAAATCCAGTCTTCTGGCTTCAGCTGAAGGGGGTGGGAGAGGAGGATTTGGCTGGTTTGCACCACTTGCTGAGGTATACATACCTAAGAAATAACTCTCTAAGCTGACTGGAGGTTTGCTGTGCCAAAAAGCTTGCCTAATTTTTCTAATTATGCCAGCTGAGCCAATAAAACATTGCCACTGCCTATAAACCTTGTATTACATCTGACTTTGATTTGAAGAGAGAGGGCTGGCAGACTTCAGAGCAGTAAGGGTACATGTAGCTCCACTGATAATAAGGGGAAAAAACCTGTTTGAAATAAAAACAACAGTAGACAACAAATCTGCACTTTCCCTGTAGATCCTTTCCCTTTGGGGACCCTTGGCCACAAACTGCAGAAAGTACTCTCAGTGTGGGAGCTCATACGCATACCAATGCAGATTGCCTAACCCAGCTGAAGTATCTGAGTCACATCCTAGATGACACAGAACCTTTTGGGAAAAAGTAACAAAATAACTTCTTGCCTCAAGCAAAACACTCTGTTTGCTAAGGTGTTTTATTGAAGCTTAAGGCTGACAAGATAGACTGATGATCTTCTATGCTACTGCTCAATGAATCAAATGCACAGCTATGAAATTTCCTATGTAATTCTGAAAGCAGCTCTTTATATTTCCTGGAGACTAATAACAAAATTTCTTGAGAAAAGTGAAAGCTTATGAATTTAATTTAAAACAAAAGCACACACTGATTAAAAAAAAAAAAAGTTTACAATATGTATTGTAAACTTTAAAAAGTTGTATGTCAATAATGAGAATTAAAGTCAGTAGCCTGTATCATTTAACAGAAGCAAGGCAATATAATCACAAGTACAAACACGCATTAAGATACATGATATAATGGATATTAAGAATGAAACAAAGAATAAATAACAAGACAGACATAGCCTCAAGGAATGCAAGCAGGGATAGAGTTGTTCTTTCAGTAAGGTGGAAAACAGGCTGTCCTTGTATGTTTTGTTGTTTCCTTGTAAGAGACATGTTTGATCTTGGCAGTCATTACTTTTGCAGTCAGGATGCCAGAGTTCATTGGTATGACACATCAGATTCTCAGCAGTGCCAGAACAGTTTGGCCCTGTGGGGACAAATACATACAGCTTTGAGCCTTCCCTGACTCAGCCCATCATCTAAACTAACAGAATCCTCAGGTTTGCCTGAAGGTCCTGTGAGCAGAGCAGGGATGTGCTCCCAGCAGAGACCAGGACACAAGGGGCTGTAAAACGCAGTACCAATGCAGCCAGGCAAGCAGGGTACACCAGCAAAACCTGCTGATAGAAACAAAGGGGCTGTAAAGAGGACACACTTTCAAAAACCAGCTGGATACATTTTTCTCTTTCTTCTCTTTTAACCCGCTAAGATAAATCCATACCAAATCCCAGTGACGTTAGAAACTTGACTTCATGGTGAACGGTGGAGCAGCTTGCTTTGTTCACTGTGTACAAATACTATGTGTATCCCAGCTGTATAAATACTGTGTGGAGTGTGCTTTGCCACAGGGGATATGGGATGGAACAAGGGCATTGCTGTTCCTTGTCTGCAGGGGCTGACCCCAGGGCTGCAGCAGGGCTAGGGCACCCCTCCTGGGGCCTCAGGGGTGTTGGGGACCAGTTTGCCAGCAGCACTTTTCAACCTTTTACATGGAATCTTGGGCAGGAGTCAACAGGTTACCTCACTGAGGTGGATTAACCTGTGCTCCACTAAATTATTTTGAGGTGGAAAACTTGTGATTTCACTTGCAGTTCCTGTTTGCAGTAGGGGATGGGCTTGTTGTAATCCAAATTCCTGTCTGGAAAAAAGAAGGAAGGATCTATTAAAAGAAAGGTAAAAACAAAGTCCCAGCCTTTTCAGGCACAATCTTGGTTGCTGTCCCAGTAGCAGAAATGCAGCAGAGCTGCCAAGTCCTCTCAGAAGGGGTTTCCCAAAGAGGCAGGAGCACCAGGCTGCAGGTCCATACCTTGCTGTCCTTCCCCTGGAGGAGTGGGGATGCTGGTGAATTGCCATCCAATGGAACTGCATCCATTGGTGCCCTGTGTGTGTGGCACAGGGTGGTGACATCCCCCTCTGCACGGGGGTGCACTGACAGAAATCACACTTGGCAGCCCCTTTCTCTGGGAGTCAGACACCTCATAATTGGGTGGACACCATCCCTAGGGGCTTTGCCAGGGGCAAGGCTTCTCCTGCTACTGGTGCCCACATCCAGCAGGGCCATGAGGGGTTAATAGGCTGTACCTGAAAGTCCCATGGTGAAAGGGGTCCTCCTCCTTATGTATTGTTATTATTATTATTATTATTATTATTATTATTATTATTATTATTATTATTTATTCCCACGGTGAAAGGGGTCCTCCTCCTTATGTTCTCCTCAACATTTCTCAGGAGGACACTCCTGGAGCTCGGGGATTTTTGGGTCAGGCCCTGGGAAGGACATGATCTCCTTCTTCCTGGCCTCTCACAGCTCCTGTACTGCCAATGTTTTCCAGCATCTACAACAATTTGTCATAGCCGTGGAAAAGCTCTCAGAAGAGTGGTTGTTCTCTTTCTTCCTTCCCAAAAAGCTCTTACACCATGGATGAACTGGTTGTGGCACATTCAGATAAATTTGTTTTATCTCATATTGATTACTCTGAGTCCTTGTAAAAGGAGCTTTCAAAGACCTGCATGGGGCACAATGTAGTTAGATTTTTTTATTATTTAATGGTATTTGTGACTGAATTGTGTATGAGAGATGATTTGTAATGTATTATATTAATTATATCTTTGATATAAGCTTTTAAAAACCATAGTTGCCAGAATTGAAGCAATTTACCAGTGGATGACTTATTATGGGCATATTATTTCTGAATCCTTAGCTTGGCCACATCAACAGGTCAGATTATTCTCACTTAGCCTAAACTGAATTGACAACTAAGAGAAATAAATAAACCTGCCTTTAGAAAAATGGCTGCCTCTTTATCTTCACTACCATAAATGCAGAAGGATTGTGGTTCTCATGCTTTGTGTGTCATTTCCAGCCAATGAAGCCCTGGTGATCTTGTCACATGTGTTGGAGAAATCGTGTAATAACACCAGCATGATCATACCAGAATGAATGAACCAAACTAGGGTAAATTCTCTGTGTCTCTGGTAATTTTTAACCACTGTATTTTCCTCAGGTGTGCTTCCTGAGGAAGGGTAAGTGAGGTGTCCTTACTGAGGCATCTGGGATGCTCAGGGATCTTTTCAGTTGGGTGGATGAACTGTAAAAAAGAGTCTCTAAGCCATTTTTGTGGTTTCCTGAAAGTCTCAGAGATTAGTCACTGTGCATATTTATATTCTCTGTGAGGTAAATTGAGATCCTGCTAGAATCATGTCCATTGTAGTCACCTCAGTGTAATGCTGACAAGCTTTTCCGTGTGCCTCGGATTGCAGGCTGCCCTTGATGGGCTTGTGGCTTAGGGTCACTGTTTCAAGTGAAATTCTGCTTCAGGAGTGCTTCTTTGGTTCTGGAAAGTGCTTCTTTGGTACTGAGGCAGAAGAGCTTTGTGAAGTTTGCAGGAATTGAGTGGACTCGAAGTGTTCTTTGCCCTTTCTTTGCAGTTTACTCTGAGCCTGGAGAGATAAGAAGTGGCAGAGAAGAGAAGATCACACAATCTTTTAATCAGCTGAAGCCTTCATGGTGCCAAATAAGCAACTGATGATTTAAATCTATTTTATAGTGCAGTTGTGTCACAGGAGAATATAGCCTATACTGGTTACTGTGAAAAAAAATCAATTCTACCCCAGCCAAGACCAGCACACAGTGACTAGCAAACTTAATTTTATTTTGTAAAAACCCAAATAATATTGGAAATCTAAAATAATTTAGGTTGAAAATTTACTTGCGATGGAATCTCAGCTGGGATTAAAATACTGTTTATTGGAATACTGTTCAGTAAAATCCTGTACAGTACTACTGAGGGATGGATAACATTGTTCCCATAGCTTCCTTGCTAAATGTGAAAATTAGATCAAGTGTACTGTGACAACTTCTTTATTATGAATGCTGTAAAACCACTTGCCATGAAGCATGTGAGGTAATGTTTTACATTATCTTCAGCTGACCAAATTTAGTGCAATTGCAATACTAATTTCCTGTAAAATAGCAGGTATCTGAATAATGGACCTTAATTACCATTAGAATGAGGTCATAAAGCACAAAAGCATTGATAGAGCAAATGATAAAACTACATCAGGTAGAATAATTCTCATTCTCCAGAATACAGAGCAACCAGCAATTAATGTGAGTAAGAAATTCAGTTCTGTTGTGGCAGGAGGTCATTTCATGAAGGTGTTTATCATGTCTTTTCTGCAGATTTCCATGTTATGGCTGTGTTGCAGTTGGCAGCCATGTGCTTCAGTAGCTGTGACTTTGAGTAATACAGAAAGCTCAGTTTTGGCCTCCCACCTCTCTAGAGGTCAGTTAGACTGGAATGAGAGTTTTTGACTGACTTCTCACTGAGTGAGGGAACAGTTGCAGAGTTCACATTTGACATTGTCTGAAACAAAAGCCAGTTTCAAATTTGCCTTGGAATCATGCTCCTCTCAAGTATTTCTGGTTTGGTTTTTTTTTTTTTTTTTTTTTTTCCTTTTTTTTTTTTTTTTTTTTTTTCCTTTTTTTTTTTTTTTTTTTTTTTAAAAGTCAGTGAATCCCAGTGATCGTTGTAGCTAGACTGGAATACAGAAACAATGGTTTAGTTTCAGGACTGGCTACTAAGACTTTACACATTTTAATTTTGTGAGACTAAGCGTGTGACATATCCACAATTACTCTATTTAAGAGCTCCATTTTTGACTGCCTGGACGGCCTTTGCTTTCTTAAATCAGAAGGAGGGAAAAGTGGGATTTTATTTTTCTATGCATGGTCATAACAGGAGGAGGGCAGTTAGGGGCAGGCAGAATAAGTTTCTGTCTATTTAAGAAAACCCAAACCCAATTGTTTTAATAGTGGAAACATTTGCTGGTTACTCATAATCAAATTGTAGTTATAAATAGGAGTTATAATGAATGCCAAAAGAAATCAGAGGATCAAGAAGGAAGATAATTTTTGAAGCTGTACAGAGCAAAGGAAAATTGGACAGTCATGACCACTGCATCCTCTGCAAAAATGTACTTCCTGTGCATTTATAATTGTTTTATTATTACATTAATAATGTTTGAATAGAACTAGTCTCCTTTTCAGTTATAAAACTCTATCTTAATCTGGCTTGTTGCCAGAGAGTGGCCTTTTTTTTTTTGCAATGGTTAGAACAAAACCTACTGAAGAGGTGAAAAAATTCCTTTCTTTGAGTTGGGTTTTTACTATTATGAAGTGTGGCTTCCATTCTTGAGTTCTCTGTTATCAGCCCAGCTCCTGAGCTGTGCCACAAACAACCTTAAGTCTTTCAATAGATGTTTTCAATAGATGTTTTCAGAAAATGATGTGGTTTAAACACTGCCTTGATTTAAGAGGCAAATTAATTACTGGAAGTGGATTCAAAGCTGGAATCTGAATAGACATATAATTTCAGGTTATAGTTCATATGTTGCTGATAATTACAATGAATAATTGAAAAGTGATTATTAGTAATTTGTTATTTATACTGCAGAGTTTTAAGTGGGAAGAAGGAATAACAGTACGCTGGTCGTGAAAAACTTGAGCCACATAACAAGAGACCAGAGTTGAGAGTGAAGGTATGAATGCCCATTAATTCAATATTGAGTTTAGACACTAAAACTTTGAATATTGGTGGGGTTTTTCAGCTGGAATAACCTCTAAGTGAATGATTTCTCTGCTGCAACGATGATCAGATAAGAAAAAAAAAATTAAGTGATGTATGAACAAATCTTGTTATGTTATGTGGAATGGATGCTTGTAGATTCAGGAGTATGTTAAGGGCAAAGCCCATGCTCAGGATCTGAAAGTAAGGAATAGTTGTGTGGCTCACTTTGAAGTGCCTGGAAAGAAACTCTTCTGACAGCAAACCTGCTCATCCACGTCTGTAAGCTGTGAGCCCAGAGCCCTCTGGTGTTGCCAGAGGTGTAACAAACATCAACCATCTACACCAGCACGGCTCAGGGTGACCTGCAGGTACTCTGACCTGTCAGGAAAGACCTGCCAAGCCAAACACTTTCTCCCACCCAATCATTTATTGACTCCATTATTAATCTATGGTTTTAAAAAATGGCATAATAAGGTAAGTGGCATAATTTGTCCTAGCTTGTAGGAAGGTTTACTTTGGAGCTATTACCCAATCTGTGTCAGCGACAACTCAGAGCAAAGATAGGTCCTGTGTAAAGGAAAATTTAGGAAGAATGTAAGTCTGCTCTACTGCATCCATTGCAGTGCTCTGGTTTATATGTACTCCATGTCTTGTTTCAAGATCTTTCATTTTGTCTTTAATGCCCAAAGCATTGTTCCCTGTCCTTCTTCTGAACTGAGGGTTCCCATTTGCTCTTTCCCAGCACTGGGACTGCATCTGTGATAGAAATCCTTCCTTCTCCAAGGCAGGGTCTCCAGTACTTCCTCAGGCACAGCCTTGTGTGTCTCCATGATTTACCTTGGCTTATGTTCCCCTTGCTTCCTGTCTCCCCATGCCAGGACTGAAGGCTGTCAGTGCTCTTGCTTCTATTTCTGTTTTTTCTTTCCTTTTTATACCACCAAACCCTGCTGTCCCATTATCACCTGTCAGTGCTTCCATGTGCCACATGTCTCCCCTTCTCTTCTTCCTCATTGTATTATTTTTTTTCTCTTTCAGTGTGTGAAATGGCTAGTGGTACAGACTTATTACACACAGGGATCTCCAGGAAATAGGATATCTTCTGGGATGCTGAAATACAGGCTTTGTATGGGAAAACAACAAATGATCTTGAAGCAACATGCAGGAAATCTGCCATTTCAGTAGCTCAGCGGTGGGCAAGGAGCTGTTGTGGACCAACAAAGTGCATAATAATTGATTTTCTATAATAGACATCATTTCCCTTCTCTGGAATGAACAGGAGAAGAATAATTTCCTAGCCTGCCTGGTAGGGCCAGAAGCTCTGTTACACACTGAACTAGTCATGAATTCAGCAGTGGTGCTGCAGTGGGAAGCCTGGCGGGTTATCTGGGAAGGGAGGAACAGAGCAGTGTGCCACCTGGGGGCCTCGCTGGGCAGCAAAAGAGCCCAAGGCATGGAAAAAACTGTCAACAGGAAGCTGGGACCGGAGCTGGGGATTTCTGCCAGCAGGAAGTCTGATGGTGTTAGTGTTTCTCACGGAAAACTCAGTGCTTGCCTCTGAAGGGGGAACTACAGGGGTGGTTATTGTCATGTAAAAGAAAAAGAGGTGTGAGAGCAGCCGAAGCTGCTGCAGGGCACCCTGTTACTCCCTGTGTTGAGCCTTCCAAACTATAGGGTAGGAGAAAAGTTTAGTAAAACAACTTCAGCTTTTTACTGCTCCCCTTACAAATACTAGAGCAGTTATTCATAGAATGTTGCACTATACAATGTACAGTCAGAGTTGTGGTGGCTGGTTCAAAGTACCCTGTTACTAAAGCTGAGTAGTGTAAGAAAAATTCCACAAATGCCAGAGGTGAAAAGGAGACCAGAGATTCCTGCAATTTTATTTGAATAAAGGGAGAGAGCCTACCACAACACACACCTGTGGCATTTTCTCTCTGGAGGTTTCAGAGGGGGCACTCTCCTTTTATCCTCAGCTCCCAGCTGCATGTTGCCCTCTCCCTTTCCCCACTGGCTGAGGCACCAGGAAGGTTCAGCCTTCCAGAACCACCTACCACATATCCCACCTTGCACCTACCGTTTTACCCTAAAATTCAGGAACTCGGGCTGTGCAGACCCTTGTCTGTTTCAGGAGCAGAACTGCCTGGGCTCTGCAACAAACCTGCTGCCCAAAGTCGGTAGAGACACCGGGACCCATTTCAAAGACCTTAACACCCAACCTTCACCCAGCAAATTGTTTGTAGAGACATGAGCTTTCCTCTCAGTAGCAGCCACATATATTTACAACAGTGCAATTTCAGGGATTTATTTATGTTGCAGTGGGCTCTAAACCATGAGAGACTGGTTTGAAATACTTTGGCTAGTTTATGGCAAACAGGTAAAGAACTTTCAGGGCTACAAAACATGCAGACTCAGAGAGATGCTTGTCTCTGAGAGTTCACTAAGTGATAGCAGCTGAGGTGATGTGCTTGGAACACTTCCAAATGTTTGGGTTTGAGTGGTTTTCATTCAAAGCAGTATCAAAGCTCTATAGGGTGTTAGGTACCACACTGACTTTTGACCTGGAACTATGTTTTATGGACTCAGCAACTCTCATGCAAGGGATTCACTGAAAAGTCAAGGCAGACATGCTGTAAAATGCTCAAAATTTATTAATCATAATTGCTTTTTTGTGTCTTAAGGAACAAAAATAAAATAATATTCAAAACCAAAAGAAAATATACCATACCCAGACAACATGACTGAGAGTAAGAAATGGGATAACATTAATTGTGAAAGAAATTACCTAATAAATCAGTTTTCAAAAAAAAAAAAAAAAAAGTAATAAATAGTAGTGGTCCAACTTTTTTAAGCTTCCTAGGAAAGAATTTACAATTATTATTATTATTATTATTATTATACTTTTGCTAAAAAAATCCTTCATATGCCTCTGTTGGCAAATATATATATATTTCTTCTGTAAACAATTAACCACATAACAAAACAAAATTAAAAATCCATATTTTCATACAGCTACTATGCTGATGGTGTTATGTAAACAAAAAGTAGTGTGCAGCAGCTTCTCACAATAGGATTTTTCCTTTTCCTCACAAAAACAGGTAGGGAAATATGTCCATTATAAATTGTTCAAAATATTGAAGTTTATAGTTTTGAAAATATATGGCCTTCTGCCCTCTAAGTTTTCCTCAACAAGAAAAAAGAAACCTATAGAAGCAGAGGGGTACAGTTTTCCTTGGGTTTGGTTTGTTTTCTGGATTTGCCTTTTGATTTTTCTCGGTGAACTGGAATGAAAATGTTATTAGAAGTCCAGCACTTCCCAGAAGACAAATGAACAGAAAATGTCAAGATGAATTTACACCTCTCAAGGTGTAAAAGAAAAGATGTAAAAACCAATGGGAGATACATTGATAATGAAAGCTGAAATTCTGTAGACAGACATACAGGGGGTTTATGCAGGAAACATCATCTGTTCATCCAAAATTTTAGCTGCTCTTGACACTTTTGTATTTTTTGAAGTTTCTTTATTTAGTCTTATGCTCAGCCCTTGCTTGAGGACTTCTCTCTAGTTGTAATTTTTGGCATTTGCTTGCTCCTGAGAGGTCTTTGTCTGCTGTGTCTCCTGTTGGGTGTTGCCTTGGGTAATGCACTCAGCACCCACACAGCTGCATTTCTCCACGTAGGTGTAGGAGTGATCAAGGGAGGTTCCATCACTGCACATCAGAGTCACCTTCCTCTTGCTGGTCTTGATTTCCTGACAACACGAGCATTTGTGCACCATTGTGTTTGTCGTTTGAGAATATCTGATAGAAAAAACAATGAGAAAGATTCAGAATTTATGTGAGAAATAACACCGCCCCTCCCACCCATTACAAAACCAGAAATTGTGCACTTGCGTGTGGGACTATTGCTCAATATTAGCATTCTTACAGTATTTTGGTGAAATACAGGAAAATTGCTTCTCATTGTAAAATTTTATGACTCTAAGTATTCATTAAGGCACAGAAAAAGTAAAAATTTATTCCAGATCACACAGCAAGCCAGTCCAGTGAGATAATAATGAGAAACAAATAACCTCAGTTTTAAATGGGCAAAATTAAAATTTGGGTCTATTCACTATGGTGCTGAACAAGCTGTTGAACACTGAATCTCAAGGAAATCATGCTCGTACAATGTCATGATAATTAGCACAATGGAAACCGTTGATGATGGAGTGGATGTTGGACACATCAGAAAAACACTTGTGATTTGCTTGATTTAACTGGTGTAAAGAGTAGAAGACAAGAGGCCACAATTATCTTTTATGCCACTTACCGTGAGTAAGCATCACAGCTGCCTTCACAGTATGTGATCTCAACAGGTGCAGGAGATACACAGCCATGATAGTTGATGACAGTAGTCATATTGTACTTCATACAAACTGAGGTCATCACAAAGCAAAGGAAAACAGGTTAAAATACATATGCATATGAATAGATAGCTGTATATGATACGACAGTTTGTAACTGAAAACTAAGGTGGATGGGGCTGAAATAGAAAACTACGTCACAATGCATTTTTCTTTCAATTGCTGAGGGCCAAATGAGGACTTGCTGTTTGTGTTATCAGTGGATGAAACTTTCCCTTTTTCTTAGGCAACTTGATTCAGAATGCAGAAATTAAGAGCAGTACTGTGGCAACTGCTCTATGCACACTCATCTCTCAGAACTGGCTTCACTTTCCTCCTTAAAGAGAATGTATTTATGGAAATTGGAGAGTAGTCATAGTCATCACCCTCCCACAAAAAAGCCAGCATTTAACAGAAAGGGATGGGAAAGTTCACCATCTGTTTCACTAGAACCTAAAATGCATAGTGGAAGTGTCCTGTTCCTTTCTTTTCCACCTGTTTCCTTTCTCACCCCGGTGAAGCAGTGAACCGAAACGTGGTCAGTTCACCTCTTCTGTCTATGCACCCATTGTGCAAAATGGGCTAATATACCCAACCAGGCACATATAATCAATACTTTTAACAAAATTATTATTACTTACGTTTCGGTACTCTTCGGCACACTAAACAGCAGCCATCTTCAGATAACCTGATATCATCCTTAAGTGGGAAAACATAAAAAGATAACTTAGGTTTCATATCTGCATGCTAAAGCAGACTTTCCCTGCTTCCTAATTTTCTCTGGCACCAGAGACTGTGTATATTTTTGTATTGCCATGGAATCTAATTTCAAGCAAGGCTAAATATCAAGGGCAAATAACTCTTATTAATATTAAAATAGTGATTTGAAAATTGAAATGGAGGAAAACCCTCAGTTTAATAGTATAATTTCAGCAAGTAATAAAGCTCCTAGCACATGTAAGTCAAAATATTGTGACCAAAGTCAGTAAAAGTAAGGGATTATAACAGAGAGGATAACACAATGGATGAAATAAGTGACTTGCTAGATGCTGATTTTTGCTTCTAGGTCACTTGACACTTTAATGTATCCAAAATATTATGCTATATCCTTTTCTCTAATGTCTGATCCTCAATGAGGATTTTTGTAACACTCATTTTAATTTTGAGTTGCTTTTCTGAGATAAAACTTGACTGGGATCAGGTTCAGAGAGGATAAAAGGAGAGGTACTTCCTGCATGGTGCTCCTGCTAGTTATTTTCAGTGGACACTATGATCCTTCTATCACTGGTGTTAGGCACTGCAACCTGTCCAAAACTGAGAACTAGTAGAACAGTACTTACTGGATCACACTCATCATAGTTAAAGGCAGGACAGCTTGCCTCTTTGACGACTTGAATGAACTGGTCAGCATGTTTTTCACATGTGTAAACAGTACAGTTATCACCAGGTGGATTCCAGTGTTCTCCTTCCTGAAAGTAGTCAAAATTAATGCAAATTAAAATCTTCTTATATCAAAATGAAACAATGTCTTATTTTTGCTGCATATAGTAGTTTGATTATTCTGAACAACTTCCTTGAATTTCAGCTGATAATTATTTGCCATATTATCATACTGCTATTAAGTGTTTTTCATTAACCAGGTGAAGAGGTTCTATTTTTACATGGATAGAGATGTGTTTTTTGTATGAATAGGGTAAGTACACGGACTCATTTGGAAAGAATGATTTGCATTTCAATAGTTTTGTCATTAGAATTTATGGATGTGTCAAAATGCCTCCACAGATAAAATTATCCTTTAAGAAAAATGGGTGCTACAGTTTCAGAACTGGAGGCAAACAAAAGTCCTTTGCTTTCACCTATGTATTTTCCTATGTTGATTTCTGAAAGCCACTGTTCAGTATCATAGCACAGTTGCTGCCAGAAGCCTTAGAGCTGGCGTTCTGTGGTGTAAGGTATTGTTTAGGCTGTGTGGAGATTGTCCAGCCCCTGCCTGAGTAAGCATTTGCCTAATATGAGAAAAGATGGAGGAAATAAATATGACAAATACGAGGAGAGGAAAGAATGGAAAGACTAGCAGAGTTCCCCAAAAGTGAGGTAAACCAGAGGTAATTACATGGAGCACATGTGTAATGTTGTCTCCCACGGTCACTACACAAGCTGCTGCCTTGCACGTGCCACAGCACTGTCCGGGTTCCACAGTGTATTTATAGCCCTGTTTTGAAAGAAATAGAGAGACAATGGCATTAAGTCAGGTCACTGGCCTGAACTGCTGGTTATTTGAGCTGAGTGGGGTAGGAGTTTCTAGCAGCAGAGCAGCACTCACCAGCGGGCAGTATGTGTCACAGATGACAGGCTGGCACGTGACCGTAAGGTGGTGAGGCCTTGAGGGAGAGGATGCAGAGCAGGTACATTCTTCACAGGGGCCTGATGGAATGGCAGCTCCAGGCTAGGGGAAGTTGGAAAAACCCATTACTGGTCAGTTAAGTTGCTCTGTGCATACACATCACAGAAAATACAAAGATGACCTATGAATAGGCTAAGCTATCCATAAATACAATTTTGGTTGTTTTATTTAAGCAGAGTTTCTGGTTTGGTAATATTGATTTTGGAATCAAATTCTGCTGATGTAGAAAGGAGGAGAGCAGAACATTATTTTGCTTGTACAGAGGGTGAATCACCTCAGTGAAATAATGAATAATGTTTTATCTCAGGCCTTCCTACAAAATATGGACCATGATGGGTGTCTCAAAAACACTGCTCTGCCAACTATGTGAGGGTATATTTTCATAGTGAGTAACTCTGTGTACTTACTGCATAATAGGTTTCGTTGACTACACAACCCTGTCCTGTAAAGAAGGAAGAAGGAGGTGTAAGTTTTAGGAGCCAGAAATGCATGAAAAAACTTCTGTTTCATAGCTTTGTAGGCCCATTTCATAAGCCTGTGGCAGTGGCCTTAAAACACTCATTCACGACAAGGCTCAATATGATACCACAGATAACTTACATCTCTCTTATAAGGTTTTTGGTACTTAGAAAAATACAGCAGTAAATAGCACATGAGGAGGGTGCACAATACTTACTGCATTCAAAGATAGGACAGCAGTTTCCAGGTGGCATTATAGTGATTATTTCCTGTCCCTCTAAGCACTGGGGTGTGATGTCAGTGCAGAGGCTTGTATTGCAGTCTGTTTCATGTAAGAGAATATAGAAAATAATAAGCTCAGAATTTCTGAATTAAAGCAATTTTGTTTTACGTTAACTTCTGAAGTCTTCCCATAAGGTAGATATGGTGTTTACACAAGATAGTTTAATTACTAATTCATTCTATGTGCCAAGGTGCTTTCAATGTAATTAGGCTTTCCCATAATCTTTGTGAAACAAAACATTGAGGAGAACAGAGTAGTAATTGCTGGAAAGAGATAATTTCAAAGAGAAATTTGTACTGGTGGAGAAATCTGATGACTCTCTGGTCTGATAACTGGTTCTGGAACTTTCCTGAGCAATTTTTAAATAGCCAGGACTGTTTTTTTAATTTTCCTAATATTGGTCTTTGAAATTGAAAATTTTTTTAATGGTTTTTGAATATTGTTTCAGATAGTGGCAGTATTAAATGCTTTAATGTTAAATTATAGAAGATTTTTAGTTACTTTTCTATGTCTAAGTATGTAAAATCTTTTAATCTTTACATTTGTTATCTTCAGGCGTTTACTGTATGCTCTGCAAGAAGGCTCTAAAAAGCGGGATGAGGGAAAAAAGCATTATGGCATCAATGCAAAGTATTAAAAAAAGTGAAATGATTGCTGTAGTTTCCTCAAAGTAATGTAGCATATTGCCCATGATAGAGAACAAAGACAGTACTCACAGCATTCGGTCCTAGTACAGCATGGATCTTCTGGTATTGGTATCTGAACAGCCATGTAACCTGGTTCTTCACAAAATACTTGCTGTGTCAGAGAACATTCGTGCCTTGTACACTTCACCTTAAGAGTATTTTTGTCACAGACACATTCCCGGCAATCTTTTGTCCATTTTTCTCCTGGCTAAATAATAAAGAAAAACACAGACAAAGGAAAGAAAAAATTATAATAGAAAATTAAACCAAAATAATTTTATTTGCTTCTAGCTGACATATTCATGCATATAGTGATAACTGATTATATAAGTTTTTTCATATTTTAGATTTTATAGGAGACCCTCAAACTGCTTATTTGGGGAAGACATTGGAGGCCACTAAAGGTTCTGAGTTCACAAAGCTATTACTTTCTATTTGTTAATAGTATTAGTATGAAGGTTACAGGAGTTCTAAAGGAGAAGTGATTGAGCCTCACATCCATTTTTGAATAAGAAATTATCATATGACATACTTATTTTCACATTAGGTTGCTGATTTCTGTGCAGCTGAGGAACTCTGAATGCAAGATATGAACATGATAAGCAATAGGTAAAGTCTCCCTTAATTTCTAGTAATTTTAGCAAGCCAAATTTGTGGAAATAAAATAAGCGTAATGCCTAACTTCCACTACTACCATCTCTCTATTTCTCTCTTCCTTTTTTTTTTTTTAAGGTTTTTTTTCCTGTATTTGAGGTTATTGAAAGAATATTTTATCACTTATTGTTAATTTTTTTAGGGGTGCTTTAGTACTCATTATTTTTAAGACTGAAAGTGAACATTTGTGACAAAGCTTTGGTTTAGTAGAACACTAAATATCATCTTGTTTCACTTGTCTGTGCTCATTAAGCCACACTCAATGTGATACTCACCCATCTGGACATTCCATTTGGTTCTCTGCAGACTAGAAAGAAAAAGAGACAAACAAATGAATGGGTATTTACACCACTGAAAACTGACAAAGGAGTACATACATGCAGTTTCAAATAAAAATACTGTGAAGATAAAGCTAACAAGAAAATGAATATGCAGACTAATTTTGCTGAATTTAGAGTTCTACCATCTTAGTGGGTCTCACATAAGGAATGATGGATGGGGAAAAGGGAAACATTGACTATTATTCAATTTGTGACTGGGGACACTCAGGGAAGCTGATGTGCGATGATCTGACCATGTAGAAGATGACTATAGAACTCAGGCCTCCTGACTAACAATCCCTATCTCTATTTATTCCCCAAATTAGCTACAGATGACTTACAGCATTCAGAGACACAGATGTTGCTCTCTGTATGCAGGAGTGTCATTCCTTCAGGACAGAAACAGCCTTCAGTTACTCCATAGCCAGGACGCTCATAGCTGGAATGGGAAGAATATATCTGCTTGAGTACAACACTTGTGGTGAGGCAGAGGGCAGAGCAGTGTGTCATGTCAGATACAAGAGAGACAAAAAATGTACACTTTCTGAAGGGCAACAGGAAGCACCTGTTCCTAGAGCTGATTGGTATTTATAAATCTTGAATAAGTTAGTGAAATTCGCAACACATTTCATTGTGCAATAACTCAAATTTCTGAGGAAAGTAGATAAGAAAAATATAAGCAGGTGCTTCAGGGTCGGGTGTTTTTGTTTTTTCATACCTTTGGTCACAGGTAACTGGGTTAATGGGCCCACATGGCTTGTATACCATGCTTGATGGACAGCTGAATGCTGTATAGAAAAAGACAAAAAAAAAAAAAATTAAAAATTGACAGTAGATGCATTTTTTTTCAGAAAAAAAATACTACAGCTTTGCCTTCTTAATCTGCAGCTTCTGTGAGAAAGTACCCCACTGGGTTTTTGTAGACAGTAACCAAGTTTCACATATAAGATGTGTTTAGTGAATAAAACACTAATTTCTACCATTTATCACACATATTTGAGTCCTGCAATACTTACAACATGTATTGTTGGTCATTCCTCTCCAGTCAATGCAGACGCCTCTAGCAGCACACTCTGTAGCATATATCTCCAAACTGGAACACTGCATGAATTCATCATCTATGCGACATCCATCAAAAACACAGCCCTTGAAAAATGGTTCTGGTGGTATCACGGTATGACATTCTGCAAAAACCCTGCAGACAGTAAAGAAAGCAACCCCTTCCATATTAATGAGCCATTATACAAAGTCTGTTCCTGTCAGACAACACTTTCCGGTTAATAGCATGTGACTCTGCTTCAGAAAGGAAGGTACTATGAGAAACAAGATCCTAGGAATGGCCAGTAAGCTGGGAGATAGATTCAGCAAAGATTAAGAAATCTGTAGTGCCTTTTTTTTCTAAAGATGTTAATGGTCATAGTATTTCTGTATGTGTATACAGCTTTCTAGTGGCTTGACATCAGAAATATAGTGTAAAAGGCAACTGCACTAGATTGAGAAAAAAGGAATGAAAGAAGTTGCAACAGAAAATTGACACATAAAATAGTTCCAAACTTACTAGACAATACAGAAAGCATGTATAAGAGGGCTTTTATAAGTAACCTTGTCAGCCTACCCAGGTATAGGACATACTTCAGGAAACAAGCCTTTGCACTTTTGGAACTCCATATTTTAGGTAAAACATACAAAGAAAGAAGGACATTTCTCAGCTGTTTGCATCTGCTCCCTTCATCTGTTTGGTAACTGGCTTCTCTATGATTTGTATTGAAGACCCACTTCAAATTTAGAGTTCAGTCTTTGCTTAATACTTAATGAACAAACTCTGGAAGTGTTGCATCCAGAGAGTATTGATTTTTGTGCTCGCTGCATCCTTGATTTTCTGACTTTACCTCTCCTTGCTGTTATCTTTGGCATGCAAATCATTAAGGCAGAACTGTTTCTTTTGCAAAGGCCTTTTACCATATATATTCTGTCATTAAGCTGACATTTTCAGTTATTATCACATACTAAAGCTATAGCTGTTATTCTTCTTGTAAGATACTGAGACAGTTGTGTCTAGAAAAAATGAATTTTCTTTCTTACTCGCTCAGGATAAGTTTGCAGAGCGGAGGTGTTTGACACTGCGGCTTTGGTGGAGGTGTGGTTATAGTTGGTGGTATTGGTACTCCATGGCATGACTTGTTGTTGTCAACAATCCAGTGATGAGCCATTTGGGGACAGGAGGAAATGATCTTACCACTTGGTAAGCGGCATTCATCTGCTTTATTGTTTGTACATGTTCCTGGAAGAGACAAGCTGGGTAAGTCTCCTAAGCCACATCAGAGATGCACAACACATTCCTGGGCTGATATGTTTAGGTGTGATGTGCTCATGAAATGCATATTTTGCCTTGCTTCATAGGGAGCACTTTCTCTAGTTCTATGAACTTTAGTTATATGAACTAGAGGTTATGGAAAAACCATAACCTCTAGTTATATGAACTTCAGGCTATGGAAAAACAAACAGATGTAAAACCCCAGCCCCAAAGAAATATTGAGCTTTTGAAGTCCTACAGAAGTTGAAGAGCAAAACTGTACTCATTTCCATTTACTGCTGTTTAAAAATCTCTGTCATTGTAAGACTGCAAAGCCAGAGTGGGTGAGCATAACCCCACCCCAAGGTAGGGGTGGGGAAAGAGGACCTGCTCCAATCTGGGCAGCCTTCTTACCACATTGTCCTTCGGTGTTGTTGCCGAATTTGCTGTATGGGAGCTTGACAGAGAAAATCAGACCACTAAAGGTGATGACAGCACCAATTTCTTCTATTTCAACAATCATATTGATGCCAAGAGTGGAGAAAGAAATGCCATCTTTTTTGAAGCCTGGTTCAACAATCTTTTTGTTGAAGTACATCTGAATGGGTTAAAAAACAAAACAAAACACCACATCAGAATAAGCAGTGCTTCTGCCTGATTGTTTTAAATAATATATTTTCTAATCTTCATAATTATGGATAACTCCATATTGTTGTTCATCACATCCCGTGCCCATTGGCATCGGAATGACAGCATATATTTGCATTGATATCTTGGCTTGTATTGCTGTATTGCTAAAATGTGATAATAATCTAAGTGGCCTCTACATACTGTGTTTGTGATGATTGTATGCTAATACACAGTATTCTATGCATATAAATACGAGTATTTGAGTATTTCATTGTATCCCTCATGATTATGTGCCTAGGAAATATTTTTCATATGAAAATGTGTGGTAGTTTTCTTTAGCTACAGAAACATCCTTGCCATTATTATGTAATAACTTTGCCAGATAATCACACCATCTCTATATTTGATATTAATTGACATTGGAAGAGTTGTCTGAATTCAAAATGAAGTCAGATGCCTTTAGTGACAGTTTTATGTAGTAGTGATCATATTTATTTGTTAAACTTTTCAATTTGTAGCCCACTATCTTACATGAGTTAATAAAGGTAAACTTACTTGCCTAATAGTTTTTTGTCAGAAGTTATTCTTTTCTCACTGAATCAGACTAAAGCACGAGTTAAAATTGTCAGTTATTGTCTTCTTTCACAGGACACCAATGTGTGTTTCTGACTGAAAATTTGGCATGGCACTGTAAGGCAAGAGTGCCTCTTCAGACAAAATTTTCTCTCTTTCTGTAGATTCTCTAATCAACTAATAGATTCTCCAGTGTAAGAGTGGGACTATCTTTTAATTTTCATTGGTTTGTCAACACTGCTTTGGATCTTGAAGGTGAGGTGACAGTCTAAGCTACACCCCTTTTCTTCAGCTATACCTCTCTTCACTGTAGGAAATTGAAGGGGGAATAGTTTCAAGACTGTTTGGTGCCGAAGTTCCATATGGAGAGAAAGCAGACATCCAGAGGATAAGGGATACATATCCATTTCCCCCCGGGAGAAGACTCCTGCTTGCAATTTGCACTTGTGTTTCTTCAAAGTGTTCTTGTTTACATAAGTGTACGGCACAATGTACCAGTTTTCATGAAACATGAATTTTGTTCTTAGCATCCAGTGCAATCCTTTTTTTTCCCTCCTAGTGATACCCTCTGCCCTGATCACCTCCATGATGTGATATTCTAATAGACTGTATCTCCAAATAGCATCTGTAAGGCTCATAGACACTATTTCTTTCTTGCAAAAATAGAAAAAAAATATTTACCACATTGGTCATCACACCATTCATGAGTTGACGAGTCAGCACCACTTCTGCAGATTTGTAGAAAATAATAATGGATTTAGGGCAGGAGAGTCCATCTTTTGCATCACAGTAATAATTGTCAATGTAAACACGGAAGTTGTCATATCTGGGGACAATCTGTTTCACCAGGACGTAAGTGCAGTTTTCAAGGAAGGTATAATAGGTTCCATCAAAAGTAATGTAATGAGGATCACCCCATCCACTACACACACCTGTACAGAGAAAATATTTGGAAGATTAAGATGAGAATTTAGGTAGAAGAAATTTTAAAAACTGAAGATCCTGCAACCCTAAGAGCAATCCTAAGAAATGAAAGTGCCCATATAATCTGTGTAAAGCTTAGCTTTTCTTTTTTTAAATGTTATTCCTGAATCTATTGATGCTTACATTGACACTCATATCGGTAACAGCATCCATTTTCATCAGGTACCAGCATTGGTGGATATTTGTTTGCACAGGTAATTTCCTTTACAGGTGGGCAGTACGTTGGTACTACATCTATATTGTTGTCTCCATTGCAGACGACTTCAGTACAGTTGGATAATTTGAATCTTTCTCCAGGCTGCAAAATGAAGAAAAACCTTTTTCACAAAACTCTGTAAACAGATATAACCTTTGCTCCTCTTGTTAAGATTTATGCTATGATGTTTCCAGTAATGGTAGTGTTGGAAAAGAAAGTATGTGTTACTTCTCTTCATCTTGTGGTATTAATGATTTTTAATGGCAACTAGAGGTATTAAAAATTCTGACCACGTTATGGGGGATAAACCACACTGACTTTTCTGAAACGAAAACAAAGACTAAAATGAAAATTTTCACTGAGAGAAAAAAAGTTGTTGATATTGTACAGGATTAGCTTTTTTAATGCTAAAAGGAGGTGGAAACCTTAACTACACTTGTTTCTTCTGCATGAGGAACTCCTCTGGAGCTTGGGGACATGTATTGGGCTACAGGAACTGCTTTCCTCTATTCTGTGTATAGTGTTCTTCAAGGTCACCAGAGAACATAGGAATAAAAAAGGTGAAAGGAGTATAGATAAAAGGGCAGTAGAATGGAAACAGATCAAAGCCTTTACTGGACCTTAAATATTTCCCTTTAGTGAAAAAATAAGATAAATAAGAAAACACCTTCTATTATGTCAGTGAGAAGATACCTTACATATGCAATGCACCAAAGAGTTTCACTAAAAATAAAGTAGCAAGAAAAGAATATTGTCACTTGCTTTAGCAGTATAAAAAACTGAAATTCAGAAAAAGGAAAAATCAAATATTTACACTGCCCATCATTAGCAAAATAATTAAGGCAATCAGCACATATAAGGTTTAAAAACTCCAAACTTTCCCAATCATGAATCACCCAATAAATTATATTATTTCAACAGTCAAAAAATAACACAGAAATTACATACTTGTAAAGGAGGGTAAATAGTGGAAACACAACCATGAAAAGGAGGACGTGTAGAGGTGGAAGGCAGAGGAACTGTTGTTGTTACTGTAGACCACTCCGAGGATGTGGTAGCTGGCAAAGTAGTGACAGGACAATGTACACTGTGTCGTTCAATATTACATGTCGGGCTACAGATGGCATAAAAACGACATCCTTCACTATCAAGTCTGTTGTAAATCAAGTCACCTGCAAAAAAAGAAAAAATAAAACATTAGGGGAAAAAAAAAAAAAAGGAAGGCAAAAAAACAAACAAAGGAAAAGGATAATAAAGAAAAAGAAACAAGCAAAAAAACGACACAGACGAAAAATGGGAAAATAAATAAAAAAAAACCCAAAATAAAGCACACTAACCGGGCGAAAAAATAGAATCACCAATCTTGCAGAAACATGGTGTAGTCGAAATAAGAGGAGAAGTTGTTGTAAAGACCGGTTCACTTAGGGTTGAAAAGGTGGAAGTGCTGGTGGTAGTCGAAAGAG
>NW_024502457.1:0-626 GCF_017590055.1 Onychostruthus taczanowskii | reverse complement strand
ACAGTGTATTTCAATCCATAACTGCGCTCTGCTGGAGCCAGGGCTCTGCCTGCCTCAATAAAACCAGCACGGGGCCCATCCATCTCTGTCACTGCCCCTCCCTAAACTCCCCATCTCCTCTCTCCTCTGCAGCTCCCTCCTCCGGGGCTCACGGCTCGGCTGCCTGGATGTGCTGTGGGACCAGCACCCTCCTGCTGTGCCAGCCTCCCACACTGCCTGGCTGCAGCTCCCTGACACCCCAGAGGGCTGGTCCCTTCTGCAGGGGCTCCATCAAGCTGTGGAGTGCTGGGCAGGCAGGTGCAACAGGGGAAGCCCTGGCCAATGGTGCATTTGGCATCCCTGTCTCCAGATTTCCCCATCCTGTTCCTGTGCTCCTCACATGGGCACCCATGGCCACCGATCCCCCATCCTGCCCCGGGACCCTGCACTTCTCACAGGGTACCTGGCTCCACACCTCTGCCACCAGCACATCTGTGAGGAGAGAAATCAGAAGCAGAACCCACCGTAGTCCAAGCCTGCCTGGGTGATCCTCACCACGAAGCCGGGGTTGGTGGCGGTGGTGAGTGCCAGGCACAAGGTCAGTGCCCCACAAGCCACAGCCACGCTCTGCATTCCCATCCTGGCTT
>NW_024502456.1:0-626 GCF_017590055.1 Onychostruthus taczanowskii | reverse complement strand
GGTCCCCGCTCGGCTCCGCTCCCGCGCGCCGCTTCCGGGTCTGAAGGCCACGCCCCCTCCCGGCAACAACCAATCAGCGGCGGGCTCCTCGCGCAGGCCACGCCCATTTAGCGAGCAGGCGGCGCCCCCTGGCGGATCCCGGGGAAAGCGACGAGACCCCTCCCCAAAATTGGGGGGGATGGAGCCCCCCAAAAACCCCAAAACTGCCCAGAAACCCCCAAAAACCCCAAAATACCCAAACCCACCCAAAATCCCACAAATCCCCCCAAAATCCCCCGAAAAACCCCCAAAAAAACCCAAAAAATCACCAAAAAAACACCCCAAAAAACCTCCAAAAATCCCGATTTTTAATTTGGGGAGGGGTCTCCAGGGGTGTTGAATTTGGGGAGGGGTCTGAGGGGGGCGGAGCCACCAAAACCCCCAAAAAATCCCCAAAACCCCGCCAAAAACACCAGAAAAACACTCATAAACAAAAAAAATCCCATTTTTTAATTTGGGGAGGGGTCTGAGGGGGGCGGAGCCACCAAAACCCCCAAAAAATCCCCAAAACCCCGCCAAAAACACCAGAAAAACACTCAAAAACAAAAAAAAAATCCCATTTTTTAATTTGGGGAGGGGTCTCCAGG
>NW_024502455.1:0-627 GCF_017590055.1 Onychostruthus taczanowskii | reverse complement strand
CAAAACACCCCAGAGCACCCCAAAACACCCCAGTACACCCCAAAACACCCCAGAGCACCCCAAAACATCTCAAGAGCACCCCAAAACACCCCAATACACTCCAAAACACCCTCGTGCACCCCAAAATATCCCCAGAGCACCCCAAAACATCCCCAGAGTACCCCAAAACATCCCCAGTGCACCCCAAAACACCCCAGTGCACCCCAAAACAGCTCCAGTACACCCCAAAACACCCCAGTACATCCCAAAACACCCTCGTGCACCCCAAAACACCCCAGAGCATCCCAAAACGCCCCAGTGCACCCCAAAACACCCCCGTGCACCCCAAAATATCCCCAGAGCACCCCAAAATATTCCAAGTACACCCCAAAACACCCCCAGAGCAGCCCAGGGCACCCAAAAATATTCCCCGAGCACCCCAAAACACACCAGTGCACCCCAAACCACCCTGAATACATCCCAAAACAGCTCCAGTACACCCCAAAACACCCCCAGAGCACCCCAAAACACCCCCAAGCACCCCAAAACGCCCCCCGAGGCCCCCCCGTACCTGCTGGGGCTCCCCGGCGCCGCCCGGGGGGGTCCCGGGGCCGTCAGGGGCTGCGGGGCCGGGGCCGGGCGCGGGGG
>NW_024502454.1:0-636 GCF_017590055.1 Onychostruthus taczanowskii | reverse complement strand
GTTTTAAGCCATATTAATGTTTCACCATTTGGAAACAACCAAGTATCTCCATTCATATCTAGCAAGAGTTCCTTTAAAAAACCACATTTAGTGCCACAATGTGCAAGGAAATGTGGTCAGGACCCAGAGTCCCTCTTCATGTGGCAGGGCCAGGGCTCATTCCAGCCAAGTCCTGCCATGAGAAGGCCGTGCACATGCCTTGATGATTTCCTTGAAAAGAAATGAGGTTCACATCTTCCTCAAGACAAATTCAAAGTCTGCTCAAAATGGTAAAATGAGGGAGAGTAAAACCTCAAGAGTACTGATATCAAAAGTGCTGGTTTAGACTTCATCACCTGACACCTGCTCAGAGTTCCACAGAAAAGCCCATAGGGAAAGTCTCCATCAATTTGATCCCTGCAACACACTGAATAACTCATCTAATACACCACCACCATCTGTCACAACTTTGACCTTTCTTTTCTCCTTGAAAACAAGGTAGACATTTATAATACAGGTCTGTGTTGTCTGTTTCTCTGCAGCTGAAAAAAACGTAAAAGTAACAAAGATACCCAGAATCAGGGATTCACTTCTTAGAAGCAGAACTCAGGTTGTGTTGGAAGGGAGGCAAGTGTGTGTGTACCAGATCTCAGCAAG
>NW_024502453.1:0-627 GCF_017590055.1 Onychostruthus taczanowskii | reverse complement strand
CCAGTCCGTACCAGTGGACTCATCGGCAGCCAGGATGCCCTTGCCGGGCGCCACGATGCGCTGGGCGATGGACGCCAGTCTGTCCCAGTCCCTCCCAGTATAACCCAGTATAAACCAGTCCGTACCAGTGGACTCATCGGCAGCCAGGATGCCCTTGCCGGGCGCCACGATGCGCTGGGCGATGGACGCCAGCTCCTGCTTCTGCTCGGGGGTCAGCGCGGGCACGGGAGGGGACATCCTGGCGGTGGCACTGAGGGGACACCGGTGACGTCAGCACGGGGCAGTGACGTCACCGCTCCCACAGGCCACACCCCGGGGGGGTCCCCAGAAAGGGAGGGAGGGGCACTGGGGGGGACTGGGGGGGAACTGGGAGGGACTGGAGGGGAACTGGGGACACTGGAAGGGACTGGAGGGGAACTGGGAGGGAACTGGGAGGGACTGGGGCACTGGGAGTGAACTGGGAGGTGACAGGGAGGGACTGGGACTGGGGGGGAAGTGGGGGGGACTGGGGCACTGGGAGTGAACTGGGAGGTGACAGGGAGGGACTGGGAGTGAACTGGGAGGTGACAGGGAGGTGACTGGGAGGGACTGGGGGCACTAGGAGGTGACTGGGAGGGCACTGATAAG
>NW_024502452.1:0-627 GCF_017590055.1 Onychostruthus taczanowskii | reverse complement strand
TTTTTTTTTTTTTTTTTTTGGGCGCCCTTTGTCTCCAACCCGATGGCACAGCAACCGCGGCTCGAGAGGCAGCTGAAAAGACCGAGCAGCAAAACCCTGAAAGAAGAAAGAGCCCCTTTCTCCAGGAGCCAAAAGGGGAGGAAAGGCACTTTTCCCCCGACCAGCTGCTCTGCCACTCCCGCAGCCCCGGCACTGGCTGGGGACACGCGCTGTGGCCAGATGTTGGGGTCCCAGCCGGCGCCGCGGGGCAAGTGACAATGCGGGCTCTGTGTGCGCTCTGTGTGCATGTCCCCGGAGATGCAGGGGCTTGAGGAGCCGCTGTGCTGCCACCGCTGCCGGCGCAAGGGCTGTCCCAGCCTGCCAGCACTGCCTTACCCCACCCCGGCTCTGCCCGGCTGTGCGGGGAAGTTGTTCTTCCAGCAGCACTGTCTTGCCAGAACAAGACTCCTCCGGGATTGTCCAGCCGCTGGCCGCATCCCCACAGATTTCCCCTCCAGGCACCTCCTCTCCTGGCTCGGCCCTCACCTGCCACGTGGATGTCGGCAGCGAGGCACTGGTTCCCTCAGGGAAACCCTGCTTGCTCCGCAGTGGGCACAGGATGGCACCTGAGGGGCAGGGAGCTGGAAG
>NW_024502451.1:0-628 GCF_017590055.1 Onychostruthus taczanowskii | reverse complement strand
AGAAACAGTTACATTTGAGCTGCATTTGAAAAGCAGGTGTTTTGCTTTAATGCTTAAGTTAGAGAAGAAAAATAAGAGGATCTGCTGAAAAAAACATACTAGAACTGTGTAAATGCATTCTGTTCCTCTCTCAAATTAATACTCTCATATTCAAAATATCATTGAAGACTGAAGCCAAAATTTCAAGAAATTTTATTTCTATCAACTGTGTTAAAACATTAATAAGAGCATTATTGGTCTGGACTAACAAGTGTCTGAATGAATTGTAAATTTTGCACATTCTGATAACACAAGTATCAGAAAATGTTACTTCCTTCAATAAGTCAGATTTTTCAGATAATTCAACACAGGCTGAATTAGGATTGAGCCTGGGGGTTTTTTTCTCTCTAAAAAAAGAGGCTGAAAGAGCTCACATCTTTGTGTATTCACTACTACCAAAGCAGAGATCTTGGATTCTGAGCACTTCCAAAAAGATGTCCTTGATTTTCAGACTTAGCACAGAAAAAAAAATGTAATCAAAACAAAAGTGAAATCAGTTTAATTTGGACACTGCCTTCCCCTCGATTAAACCATAAACCTAAACGCTATCCTTCTTGTTGTGGTTCATTTTGGGGGGGGTACCCCGGGG
>NW_024502450.1:0-628 GCF_017590055.1 Onychostruthus taczanowskii | reverse complement strand
TTTTGGGGGTCCCTGACTCTCCCCTCCCCCCCAGGTCCCGGGGGCGCCGCCCGCGGGGGGAGGGGCGGGTGCCCCGTGGGAAAAAGCTGCTGCTCAAGGGGGAGTCGGGGGACTCCGACTGACCACGCCCCCTCGCCTGGAGGCCACGCCCACTACACCTGGACGCCACACCCCCTTCCTGACCACACCCACCCATCCCCGCTTCCCATTGGCCCGCCTGTCCTGGGTAGCCCCACCCACCTTTCCTGCATAGCCCCGCCCACTCCGTGTTTAGCCACGCCCCCTGTCAATCACTGCTGTAGCCACACCCCCGTGCTTTAGCCACGCCCCTTTTACCCCTACAAACCACCCGGGTTTAGCCACACCCACGTGATTATGCCCCGCCCCTTGTACCACACCCACCCCATGAATTCTGTAAGCCCCGCCCCCACCCTGCATGACGTCATTCCTTGGCCACGCCCCCGCGAGTTTTTAACGTTTTTTATACAATAAAGGAATTTTTTATAGCGCCCCTCCCCCCTCCCGGCCTCCGGGGGGTCCCAGTTTGGGGGAGGGGTCCCAGTTCGGGGTAACTGGGAGGGACTGGGGGGTCCCAGTCTGTGGCAGTTCCCAGTTTGGGGGTCCCAGT
>NW_024502449.1:0-628 GCF_017590055.1 Onychostruthus taczanowskii | reverse complement strand
ATCCCGAATCCCAACCCCCTAGATCCCCGAACCCCGAATCCCCAAATTCCCAAATCCCCGAATCCCGAAACCCCGAACCCCAGCACCCCAAACCCTCGAACCCCGAATTCCCGAACACCCGAATCCCAAATCTCCAAATCCCCGAACCCCCAAACCCCCGAACCCCAAATTCCAGATCCCCGAATCCCGATTCCCAGCACCCCAAATCCTCTAATCCCCAAAACTTCGAACTCCAAATCCCCCAACCCCCGAATCCCAAACCCCTGAACTCCCAAATTTCCAAATCCCTGAACTCCCGAATCCCAACCCCCTAAATCACCGAACCCCAAACCCTCGAACCCCGAATCCCTGAATCCCAAATTCCTGAACCCCCAAGTCCCCGAATCCCTAAATCCCCGAAACTCAAACCCTCGAACCCCGAATCCCCGAACCCCCAAATTTCCAAATCCCTGAATCCCAAATCCCCGAACTCCGAATTCCCGAACCCCCGAATTCCAAAACCTCGAATCCCAGAACCTCTAAATCTCTGAACCCCCAAATCCCGAACCCCCAAATCCCCAAATCCCCAAATACCCGAATCCTGAAACCCTGAACTCCAAATCCCCAAATCCCGAATTCCCAAATCCCA
>NW_024502448.1:0-628 GCF_017590055.1 Onychostruthus taczanowskii | reverse complement strand
ACCCCCCCATTCCCGCTCACCGCCGGGGCCGCCCGTCGCGGTCGGGGGGCAGCAGGGTCAGGGGTCCCGAGGGTCTCCGGAGCAGCTGGCGGAGCTTGCGGGGGTCTCCGCGGGGGAGGGGGCAGCGCCCCACCCGCAGCAGCCGCGCCCCCGGCCGCAGCCCCGCGGTCTCGGCGAACGAGAAGCGCGTCACGGCCGTGACGACCCCCGAGGGGTCCACGCGGAACCCCCGGCGACCCCCGGCCCCCCGCGGCAGCGCCAACTCCTGCGCCTCGCAGCCGCGGGTCACCGCCTGCGGGGGGGGGGCACGGTCAGGGACCCCCGAGACCCCCAGAGAGACCCCCAGAGAGACCCCCAGAGACCGCCCAGAGACCCCCGAGACCCCCAGAGAACCCCAGAGACCCTACGCGTCACCGCCTGTGGGGGGGGCACGGTCAGGGACCCCCAGAGACCTCCGAGACCCCAGATACACCCAGAGACCCGCCAGAGACCCCCGAGACCCCCAGGGAACCCCGGGTCACGGGTCAGAGACACCGTTCCCGCCCAGTCCCCTCCAGTTCCCTCCCAGTCACCCCCAGTTCATTCCCACTCCCCCCCAGTTCCCCCACTCCCCTCCCAGTCCATCCCA
>NW_024502447.1:13152-18534 GCF_017590055.1 Onychostruthus taczanowskii | reverse complement strand
CCACGCGCTCCCTGAGCGGGCTGATCCTCAAGAACAACGTCAAGGCTCATTTCCAGAGCTTCCCCCCGCCCGTGGCCGAGTTCATCAAGCAGGAGTGCCTGAACCACCTGGGCGACGCCTCCTCGCTCATCCGCGCCACCATCGGTGAGGGGGCACCTGGGGGACACACCGGGGCACCGGGGGGACACCTGGGGGCACCCCGGGGCACCTAGGGAACCCAAAACCCTGCCCCAAAACTGCCCTGGCTAATCCCTGGGCGACGCCTCCTCGCTCATCCGCGCCACCATCGGTGAGGGGGCACCTGGGGGACACACCGGGGCACCGGGGGGACACCTGGGGGCACCCCGGGGCACCTAGGGAACCCAAAACCCTGCCCCAAAACTGCCCTGGCTAATCCCTGGGCGACGCCTCCTCGCTCATCCGCGCCACCATCGGTGAGGGGGCACCTGGGGGACACACCGGGGCACCGGGGGGACACCTGGGGGCACACCTGGGCACCTAGGGAACCCAAAACCCTGACCCAAAACTGCCCTGGCTAATACCTGGGCGACGCCTCCTCGCTCATCCGCGCCACCATCGGTGAGGGGACACCTGGGGGACACCTGGGCACCAGGGGGACACTTGGGGGACACCTGGGCACCTGGGGGACACACCTGGGCACCGGGGGGACACCTGGGCACCTGGGGACACACCTGGGTGCTTGTGTCACCCAAAACCCTGACACCAAATTGCCCTGGCTAACACCTGGGCACCGGGGGGACACACCTGGGCACTTGGGGGACACCTGGGCACTTGGGGGGCACACCTGGGCACCGGGGGGACACACCTGGGCACTTGGGGGACACCTGGGCACTTGGGGGACACACCTGGGCACCGGGGGGACACACCTGGGGGACACACCTGGGCACCTGGGGGACACGGGACACCTGGGGACACACCTGGGCACTGGGGGGACCCAAAACCCTGACCCAAAACTGCCCTGGGTAACACCTGGGCACCTGGGGACACACCTGGGCACCCGGGGGACACACCTGAGCACCTGTGGGAGACACCTGGGGGACGCACCTGGGCACCGGGGGAACACCTGGGAGACCCAAAACCCTGACCCAAAACTGCCCTGGGTAACACCTGAGCACCTGGGGGAGGCACCTGGGCACCCGGGGACACACCTGGGCACCTGGGGGGACACCTGGGGGGACGCACCTGGGCATCCAGGGGAGCCAAAACCCTGACTCAAAACTGCCTTGGGTAACACCTGGGAGACACCTCCTCGCTCATCCGCGCCACCATCGGTGAGGGGACACCTGGGGGACACCTGGGCACCTGGGGGACACACCTGGGCGCCGGGGGGACACCTGGGCACCTGGGGGACACACCTGGGCGCCGGGGGGACACCTGGGCACCTGGGGGACACACCTGGGCGCCGGGGGGACACCTGGGCACCTGGGGGACACACCTGGGCGCCGGGGGGACACCTGGGCACCTGGGGGACACACCTGGGCGCCGGGGGGACACCTGGGCACCTGGGGGACACACCTGGGCGCCGGGGGGACACCTGGGCACCTGGGGGACACACCTGGGCGCCGGGGGGACACCTGGGCACCTGGGGGACACACCTGGGCGCCGGGGGGACACCTGGGCACCTGGGGACACACCTGGGTGCTTGTGTCACCCAAAACCCTGACACCAAATTGCCCTGGCTAACACCTGGGCACCGGGGGGACACACCTGGGCACCTGTCTGAACCCCCAGAACCCGCTCAAACCCCCCCTCAAACCCCCCCAAATCCTCCTCCAACCCCCCAAACCAGCTCACCTGTGCACCTGCCCAGCTCACCTGTGCACCTGCCCGCAGGTATCCTGATCACCACCATCGCCTCCAAGGGCGAGCTGCAGATGTGGCCGGAGCTGCTGCCCCAGCTCTGCAACCTGCTCAACTCCGAGGACTACAACACCTGCGAGGTGCACCTGGGCGGGCACCTGGGCGCACCTGGGGGGGGCGTGGCCGCCGCTGACCCCTCCCCCCCACCTGTGCTCCCAGGGGGCTTTTGGGGCGCTGCAGAAAATCTGCGAGGATTCCTCGGAGCTGCTGGACAGCGACGCCCTGAACCGGCCCCTCAACGTCATGATCCCCAAATTCCTGCAGTTCTTCAAGCACTGCAGCCCCAAAATCAGGTGGGGGGGACAGGTGGGCACACACCTGTGCCCCTTTACCTGGTGGAGAGTGAGATTTTGGGGTGGTTTGAAAAAATCCTGGTTTGTAAAAGTGTTCTGATCCCCAAATTCCTGCAGTTCTTCAAGCACTGCAGCCCCAAAATCAGGTGGGGGACAGGTGTTTCTGGGGTGCCCAGGTGGGCTTTAGGGGGCTCAGGTGTGCTCAGGTGTGTTCAGGTGTCTCAGGGGGTACCCAGGTGTGTTCAGGTGTCTCGGGGTGCCCAGGTGTGTTCAGGTGTGTCTGGGTACCTAGGTGGGGTTCAGGTGTGTTCAGGTGTCTCAGGGTGCCCATGTGTGTTCAGGTGTGTTCAGGTGTCTCGGGGTGCCCAGGTGTGTTCAGGTGTGCTCAGGTGTCTCAGGGGGTGCCCAGGTGGGGCTCAGGTGTGCTCAGGTGTCTCGGGGTACCCAGGTGGGTTCAGGTGTGTTCAGGTGTGCTCAGGTGTCTCGGGGTGCCCAGGTGTGTTCAGGTGTGCTCAGGTGTCTCAGGGGGTGCCCAGGTGGGGCTCAGGTGTGCTCAGGTGTCTCGGGGTACCCAGGTGGGTTCAGGTGTGTTCAGGTGTGCTCAGGTGTCTCGGGGTGCCCAGGTGACCCCCTGCCCCTCCGCAGGTCGCACGCCATCGCCTGCGTGAACCAGTTCATCCTGGTTTGTAAAAATGTTCTGATTCCCAAATTCCCAAATTGTGATTCCCAAACTGCTGCGGTTCTTCAAGTACTGCAGTCCCAAAATCAGGTGGGGGACAGGTGTTTCTGGGGTGCCCAGGTGGGGTTTAGGGGGCTCAGGTGTCTCTGGGGTGCCCAGGTGTGTTCAGGTATGCTCAGGTGTCTCGGGGGTGCCCAGGTGTGTTCAGGTGTCTCTGGGTACCCAGGTGGGGCCAAAATCAGGTGGGGGATGTTCAGGTGTCTCGGGGTGCCCAGGTGTGCCCAGGTGTCTCGGGGTGCCCAGGTGACCCCCTGCCCCCCCGCAGGTCCCACGCCATCGCCTGCGTGAACCAGTTCATCATGGACCGGGCGCAGGCGCTGATGGAGAACATCGACACCTTCATCGAGGTGGGGGCACCTGGGGGGCACCTGGGGCTGGGGGGCGCCTGGGGGTCCCTGGGGCATCACCTGTCCATCCCCAGCACCTGGGGGTCCCTGGCTGTCCCTGGGGGTCCCTGAGGGGGTCCCTGGGGGTCCCTGGGCTCTCACCTGTCCGTCCCCAGCACCTGGAGGTCCCTGAGGGGGTCCCTGGTGGTCCCTGGGCTCTCACCTGTCTGTCCCCAGCACCTGGGGGTCCCTGGCTGTCCCTGGGGGTCCCTGAGGGGGTCCCTGGGGGTCCCTGGGCTCTCACCTGTCCGTCCCCAGCACCTGGAGGTCCCTGAGGGGGTCCCTGGGGGTCCCTGGGCTCTCACCTGTCCGTCCCCAGCACCTGGAGGTCCCTGAGGGGGTCCCTGGGGGTCCCTGGGCTCTCACCTGTCCGTCCCCAGCACCTGGAGGTCCCTGAGGGGGTCCCTGGGGGTCCCTGGGCTCTCACCTGTCCGTCCCCAGCACCTGGAGGTCCCTGAGGGGGTCCCTGGGGGTCCCTGGGCTCTCACCTGTCCGTCCCCAGCACCTGGAGGTCCCTGAGGGGGTCCCTGGGGGTCCCTGGGCTCTCACCTGTCCGTCCCCAGCACCTGTTCGCGCTGGCGGTGGACGAGGACCCCGAGGTGAGGAAGAACGTGTGCCGGGCGCTGGTGATGCTGCTGGAGGTGCGCATCGACCGCCTGATCCCCCACATGTACAGCATCATCCAGGTGAGCCCCAGGTGTACAGTACCGGCCAGGTGAGCCCCCACATGTACAGCATCATCCAGGTGAGCCCCAGGTGTACAGCATCATCCAGGTGTACAGCATCATCCAAGTGAGCCACAGGTGTACAGCATCATCCAGGTGAGCCACAGGTGTACAGCATCATCCAGGTGTACAGCACCGGCCAGGTGAGCCCCAGGTGTACAGCACTGGCCAGGTGTACAGCACCGGCCAGGTGAGCCCCATGTGTACAGCACTGGCCAGGTGCACAGCACCGGCCAGGTGAGCCCCAGGTGTACAGCACTGGCCAGGTGTACAGCACCGGCCAGGTGAGCCCCAGGTGTACAGCACTGGCCAGGTGTACAGCACCGGCCAGGTGAGCCCCATGTGTACAGCACTGGCCAGGTGCACAGCACCGGCCAGGTGAGCGCCAGGTGTACAGCACTCGCCAGGTGTACAGCACCGGCCAGGTGAGCCCCCACATGTACAGCATCATCCAGGTGAGCCCCAGGTGTACAGCACTGGGCAGGTGAGCCCCCACATGTACAGCATCATCCAGGTGAGCCCCAGGTGTACAGCATCATCCAGGTGTGCAGCACCGGCCAGGTGAGCCCCCACATGTACAGCATCATCCAGGTGAGCCACAGGTGTACAGCACCAGCCAGGTGTACAGCACTGGCCAGGTGAGCCCCCACATGTACAGCATCATCCAGGTGAGCCACAGGTGTACAGCATCATCCAGGTGTACAGCACCGGCCAGGTGAGCCCCAGGTGTACAGTACCGGGCAGGTGAGCCCCCACATGTACAGCATCAGCCAGGTGAGCCCCAGGTGCACAGCCCCATCCAGGTGTACAGCATCATCCAGGTGAGCCCCAGGTGCACAGCACCAGCCAGGTGTACAGCACTGGCCAGGTGAGCCCCCACATGTACAGCACCATCCAGGTGAGGGCTTTGGGGCTCACCTGTGCTCAGGTGAGCAGTGTGGGGCAAGGTTTGGGGGTTACCTGTGCCCAGGTGAGGGGTTTAGAGTAGGGTTTGGAGTTTACCCATGCTCAGGTGAGCAGGTTGGGGGTTACCTGTGTCCAGGTGAGGGGTTTAGGGTAGGGTTTGGGGCTCACCTATGCTCAGGTGAGCAGGTTGGGGGTTACCTGTGTCCAGGTGAGCGGTTTGGAGCAGAGTTTGGGGCTTACCTGTGCTGGGGGTTACCTGTGCCGGGGGGTTACCTGTGCCAGGTGAGCTCACCTGTGCCGGGGGGTTACCTGTGCCAGGTGAGGGTTACCTTTGCTGGGGGGGTTACCTGTGCCAGGTGAGCTCACCTGTGCCGGGGGGGTTACCTGTGCCGGGGGGGTACCTGTGCCAGGTGGGGTTACCTGTGCCGGGGGGTTACCTGTGCCGGGGGGGT
>NW_024502447.1:12080-13047 GCF_017590055.1 Onychostruthus taczanowskii | reverse complement strand
GGGTTACCTGTGCCAGGTGAGCTCACCTGTGCCCAGGGGCTACCTGTGCCAGGTGAGGGTTACCTGTGCCAGGTGAGCTCACCTGTGCCAGGTGAGGGTTACCTGTGCCGGGGGTTACCTGTGCCAGGTGAGGGTTACCTGTGCCGGGGGGGTTACCTGTGCCAGGGGGTTACCTGTGCCAGGTGAGCTCACCTGTGCCCCTCCGCAGTACATGCTGCAGAGGACGCAGGACAGTGACGAGAACGTGGCGCTGGAGGCCTGCGAGTTCTGGCTGACGCTGGCCGAGCAGCCCATCTGCAAGGACGTGCTGACGGCACACCTGGTGCAGTGAGTGACCCAAACACACCCCAAATACACCCCAAATACACCTGAAAATCCATCCTGAAACCTGTCCTGAAACCTGTCCTGGGCTGACAGCGCACCTGGTGCAGTGAGTGACCCAAATACACCCCAAAACTCACCCCAAAATCCATCCTGAGCCCACAGTGCACCTGGTGCAGTGAGTGACCCAAACACACCCCAAAACTCACCCCAAATACACTCCAAAACCTGCCCTGAGCTGACGGCGCACCTGGTGCAGTGCGTGACCCACATACACCCCAAATACACCCAAAAATACATCCTGAAACCTGTCCTGAAACCTGTCCTGGGCTGACGGCGCACCTGGTGCAGTGAGTGACCCAAACACACCCCAAAACTCACCCCAAATACACTCCAAAACCTGCCCTGAGCTGACGGCGCACCTGGTCCAGTGAGTGACCCAAAACGCCCCAAACACACCCCAAATCCCCCAAATTCACCCCAAATCCCCCAACCCCACCCCAAATGGACCCCAAATCCCCCAAATTCACCCCAAATCCCCCAACGCCCCGCAGGCTGATCCCGATCCTGGTGCACGGGATGCGGTACTCGGAGATCGACATCATCCTGCTCAAGGTGTGCACTGGGGGCACTGGGGGCACTGGGG
>NW_024502447.1:0-11810 GCF_017590055.1 Onychostruthus taczanowskii | reverse complement strand
GGGGCTGTACTGGGAGCACTGGGAGGGCACTGGGGCTGTACTGGTGGCACTGGGAGGGCACTGGGGCTGTACTGGGAGCACTGGGAGGGCACTGGGGCTGTACCGGTGGCACTGGGGCTGTACTGGTGGCACTGGGGCTGTACTGGTGGCACTGGGAGGGCACTGGGGCTGTACTGGTGGCACTGGGAGGGCACTGGGGCTGTACTGGGAGCACTGGGGCTGTACTGGGGCTGTACTGGGAGCACTGGGAGGGCACTGGGGCTGTACCGGTGGCACTGGGGCTGTACTGGGGCTGTACTGGTGGCACTGGTGGCACTGGGGCTGTACTGGTGGCACTGGGGCTGTACTGGGGCTGTACTGGGAGCACTGGTGGCACTGGGGCTGTACTGGGAGCACCGGTGGGGCTGTACTGGTGGCACTGGGGCTGTACTGGAGCTGTACTGGTGGCACTGGGGCTGTACTGGTGGCACTGGGGCTGTACTGGTGGCACCGGAAGTGATGACAGCCTGGCGCTGACCCCCCTGATGGTCACTCGTGTTCGTACTGTCTGATCCGCCGCGGGGAGGGGCTCTGTCGCGGTGACGTCACGTCGCGATACGGCGACGACTTCGCATCGCAACGCGATGACGTCACGTGGCGGTGTGACGTCACGCCACAACGTGATGGAGTAATGTCACGATGCGGTGACGTCACGTTGCGATGCGATGACGTCATACTGCAATACGATGACGTTATGTCGCGATACGACGACGTCATGCTGTGATATGACGACATCACGTGACACAACGACGTCGCGTCATGATGTGGTGACGTCACACCACGATACAATACAACGACTTTACGTCGCGATGTGATGACGTCACCTCACGATACAATGGTGTTGTGCCACGATAATGATCACGATACGACTTTATGTCGCGATATGACGACGTCATCTCGCAATACAATGGCGCTACGCCATAACGCGATGACGTCACGTCACGATACAACTACTTTATGTCGCGATACGATGATGTCGTATCGCGATACGATGGCACTATGCCGCAATGCGATGGTGTCATGTCACGACACAATTACTTTACATCAGACGTCACCTCACGATACAATGGTGTTGTGCCACGATAATGCGATGACATCACGATACGACTTTATGTCGCGATATGACGACGTCATCTCGCAATACAATGGCGCTACGCCATAACGCGATGACGTCACGTCACGATACAACTACTTTACGTCGCGATACGATGATGTCATATCGCGATACGATGGCACTGTGCCGCGATGTGATGACATCACATCACGATATAACTACTTTCCGTCGCGATACGATGATGTCATATCGCGATACGATGGCACTATGCCATAATGCGATGACGTCACGTCACGATACAACTACTTTCCATCGCGATACGATGATGTCATATCGCGATACGATGGCACTATGCCATAATGCGATGACGTCACGTCACGATACAACTACTTTACGTCACGATACGATGGCCATAATGCGATGACGTATGGCACTGTGCCGCAATGCGATGACGTCACGTCACGATACAACTACTTTCCATCGCGATACGATGATGTCATATCGCGATACGATGGCACTATGCCATAACGCGATGACGTCACATCACGACACAACTACTTTACGTCGCGATACGATGGCACTATGCCGCAATGCGATGACGTCACGTCACGATACAATTACTTTATGTTGCGATACGATGATGTCATAACGCGATACGATGGCACTGTGCTGCAATGCGATGACGTCACGTCACGACACAACTACTTTATGTCGCGATACGATGATGCCATATTGCGATACGATGGCACTGTGCCGCAATGCGATGACGTCACGTCACGACACAATTACTTTCCGTCGCGACACGACAACGTCACGCCGCGATACGACTTTATGTCGCGATACAACAACATCACGTCACGATATGGCGGCGTCGCGCCGCGATGACATCGCGCCGCCGCACGACGACGTCACGCCGCGACACGAAGGCGTCATGTCGCGATACGACGACGTCATGTCGCGACGTGTGGCGATACCCGCAGGGCGACGTGGAGGAGGACGAGGCGGTGCCGGACAGCGAGCAGGACATCAAGCCGCGCTTCCACAAGTCGCGCACGGTGACGCTGGCGCACGAGGAGCAGCGCGGCGACGGCGGCGACGGGGACGGCGACGACGAGGACGACGACGACACGCTGTCCGACTGGAACCTGCGTACGGGCGGGGGGCTGGGGGGCTTGGGGGAAGTGCTCGGCGGCGGCGCTGGACGTGCTGGCCAACGTGTTCTGGGGTGTCCCTGCAGATTCTGGGGTGCCCCAGTGGGTTCAGGGTGCCCCAGTGGGTTCAGGGTGCCCCTGCGGGTTTCGGGGTGCCCCGAGGGTTTTGGGGTGCCCCGTTAACCCCTCGCTCCCCAGGGAAGTGCTCGGCGGCGGCGCTGGACGTGCTGGCCAACGTGTTCTGGGGTGTCCCTGCAGATTCTGGGGTGCCCCAGGGGGTTCAGGGTGCCCCTGCGGGTTTCGGGGTGCCCCGTGGGTTTTGGGGTGCCCCGTTAACCCCTCGCTCCCCAGGGAAGTGCTCGGCGGCGGCGCTGGACGTGCTGGCCAACGTGTTCCGGGAGGAGCTGCTGCCGCACCTGCTGCCCCTGCTCAAGGAGCTGCTCTTCCACCTCGAGTGGGTGGTCAAGGAGTCGGGGATCCTCGTGCTGGGGGCCATCGCCGAAGGTGGGCACCCCAAAAACACCCTGGGGGGGATCACAGCCCTGGGGGACCCCAAATGCAGCCCCAAATCCATCCTGATCCAGGGGATCCTGGAGCTGGGGGCCATGGCTGAAGGTGGGCACCCCAAAAACACCCTGGGGGGGATCACAGCACTGGGGGACCCCAAATGCAGCCCCAAACCCGTCCTGATCCAGGGGACCCCAAAAACAGCCCCAAACCCATCCCAGTCCAGGGGATCCTGGAGCTGGGGGCCATGGCTGAAGGTGGGCACCCCAAAAACACCCTGGGGGGTGTCACTGTCATGGGGGACCCCAAATGCAGCCCCAAATCCATCCTGGAGCTGGGGGCCATGGCTGAAGGTGGGCGCCCCAAAAACACCTGGGGGGGATCACAGCGCTCAGGTGCTGATCCCACACCTGATCCCACCCCCACCCCCAGGCTGCATGCACGGTGCCGTACCTGCCTGAGCTGATCCCACACCTGATCCCACCCCCACCCCCAGGCTGCATGCACGGTCCCGTCCCTGCCTGAGCTGATCCCACACCTGATCCCACCCCCACCCCCAGGCTGCATGCACGGTCCCGTCCCTGCCTGAGCTGATCCCACACCTGATCCCACCCCCACCCCCAGGCTGCATGCACGGTCCCGTCCCTGCCTGAGCTGATCCCACACCTGATCCCACCCCCACCCCCAGGCTGCATGCACGGTCCCGTCCCTGCCTGAGCTGATCCCACACCTGATCCCACACCTGATCCCACCCCCTCCCCCAGGCTGCATGCACGGTGCCGTACCTGCCCGACCTGTCACACCTGATCCTACACCTGATCCCACACCTGATCCCTGATCCCTCTCTCAGGCTGCATGCAGGGCATGGTGCCCTACCTGCCCGAGCTGATCCCACACCTGATCCCACACCTGATCCCTGACCCCACACCTGATCCTGTGTCACAGGCTGCATGCAGGGCATGGTGCCCTACCTGCCCGAGCTGATCCCACACCTGATCCCACCCGGCATCGTACCGCACCTCTCACACCTGATCCCACACCTGATCCCTCCCCCAGGCTGCATGCAGAGCATGGTGCCCTACCTGCCCGAGCTGATCCCACACCTGATCCCACACCTGATCCCTGATCCCACACCTGATCCCTGATCCCTCCCCCAGGCTGCATGCAGGGCATGGTGCCCTACCTGCCCGAGCTGATCCCACACCTGATCCGCTGCCTGGCGGACCGCAAGGCGCTGGTGCGCTCCATCGCGTGCTGGACGCTCAGCCGCTACGCGCACTGGGTGGTGGCGCAGCCCCCCGAGCTCTACCTGAAGCCCCTCATGACCGAGCTGCTGCAGCGCATCCTGGATGGCAACAAACGCGTGCAGGAGGCGGCCTGCAGGTGGGACAGGGAGGGGGGACACCGGGGGGGATGGGGCACTGGGGACAGTGGGGGGGACAGGTGGGACAGGTGACACAAACAACACCGGGGTGGGATGGGTGGGACAGGTGACACTGGGGACGTTACAGGCTGATGGCACAGGTGGTTTGGGGACAGCGGGGTGGGACAGGTGACGCAGGTGACACCGGGGAGCCCCCCGGGGGTGATGACAGCGCTGTCCCGATCCCAGTGAGGACGCTCGGTGTTCGTACTGCCTGACCCGGGGGGCCGCGCCGCTCCGGGGCTGCGGGGGGGTTTTGGGGGGTCCTGGGGGCTTTTGGGGTGTTCCCACGAGGTTTTTGGGGTCCCCGAGGCACATTTGGGGTGTCCCTGTGTAGTTTTTTTTGTGTCCCCGTGATGTTTTTGTGTCCCTGTGATATTTTTGTGGTGTCCCTGTGATATTTTTGGTGTCCCCATGACATTTCCAGTGTCCCCATGACACTCCGGTGTCCCCATGACGGTGTCCCGGTGTCCCCATAGACATTCCCGTGTCCCGGTGACCCTGTCCCGGTGTCCTGGTGTCCTGGTGACCCCATCCCGTGTCCCAGTGATGTTCCGGTGTCCTGGTGACATTCCCGTGTCCCTGTGACCCCGTCCCGTGTCCCAGTGATGTTCCGGTGTCCCGGTGACCCTGTCCCGGTGCCCTGGTGACATTCCCGTGTCCCCCTGACCCTGTCCTCCTGACCCTGTCCCGGTGTCCCCATGACATTCCCGTGTTCCGGTGATGCTGTCCCGGTGTCCCGGTGTCCCGGTGACCCTGTCCCGGTATCCTGGCGTCCCCCTGACCCTGTCCCGTGCCCCGGTGTCCCGGTGACGCTGTCCCGGTGTCCCCCTGACCCTGTCCCAGTGTCCCGGTGACCCTGTCCCGGTGCCCTGGTGACATTCCCGTGTCCCCCTGACCCTGTCCCGGTATCCCGGTGTCCCCCTGACCCTGTCCCGTGTCCCGGTGACATTCCCGTGTCCCTGTGACCCTGTCCCATGTCCCGGTGACCCTGTCCTGGTGTCCCGGTGACATTCCTGTGTCCCGGTGACCCTGTCCCGGTCTCCCGGTGACCCTGTCCCGTGCCCCAGTGACGCTCCGGTGTCCCAGTGTCCCTGTGACTCTGTCCCGGTGTGTCCGTGACCCTGTCCCATGTCCCGGTGACCCTGTGCTGTGCCCCGGTGTCCCCCTGACCCTGTCCCGTGTCCCGGTGACATTCCCGTGTCCCTGTGACCCTGACCCTGTCCCAGTGTCCCTGTGACCCTGTCCCATGTCCCCGTGACCCTGTCCTGGTGTCCCGGTGACATTCCTGTGTCCCGGTGACCCTGTCCCGGTCTCCCGGTGACCCTGTCCCGTGCCCCAGTGACGCTCCGGTGTCCCAGTGTCCCTGTGACTCTGTCCCGGTGTGTCCGTGACCCTGTCCCATGTCCCGGTGACCCTGTCCTGTGCCCCGGTGTCCCGGTGACATTCACATGTCCCGGTGACCCTGACCCTGTCCCAGTGTCCCTGTGACCCTGTCCCATGTCCCCGTGACCCTGTCCCGGTGTCCCGGTGACCCTGTCCCGGTGCCCCGGTGTCCCGGTGTCCCCCTGACCCTGTCCTGTGTCCCGGTGACATTCCCGGTGTCCCTGTGACCCTGTCCCGGTGACCGTGACCCTGTCCCGGTGTGTCCGTGACCCTGTCCCATGTCCCGGTGACCCTGTCCTGTGCCCCGGTGTCCCGGTGACATTCACATGTCCCGGTGACCCTGACCCTGTCCCAGTGTCCCTGTGACCCTGTCCCGTGTCCCGTGCCCCGGTGACCCTGTCCTGTGCCCCGGTGTCCCGGGGACATTCACATGTCCCGGTGACCCTGACCCTGCCCCGGTGACGCTCCGGTGTCCCAGTGTCCCTGTGACTCTGTCCCGGTGTGTCCGTGACGCTGTCCCATGTCCCGGTGACCCTGTCCTGTGCCCCGGTGTCCCGGGGACATTCACATGTCCCGGTGACCCTGACCCTGCCCCGGTGACGCTCCGGTGTCCCAGTGTCCCTGTGACCCTGTCCCGTGTCCCGTGCGACCCTGTCCCATGTCCCGGTGACCCTGTCCTGTGCCCCGGTGTCCCGGTGACATTCACATGTCCCGGTGACCCTGACCCTGTCCCAGTGTCCCTGTGACCCTGTCCCATGTCCCCGTGACCCTGTCCCGGTGTCCCGGTGACCCTGTCCGGTGACCCTGTCCTGGTGTCCCGGTGACATTCCTGCGTCCCGGTGACCCTGTCCCGGTGTCCCGGTGACCCTGTCCCGTGCCCCAGTGACGCTCCGGTGTCCCAGTGTCCCTGTGACTCTGTCCCGGTGTGTCCGTGACCCTGTCCCATGTCCCGGTGACCCTGTCCTGTGCCCCGGTGTCCCGGTGACATTCACATGTCCCGGTGACCCTGACCCTGTCCCAGTGTCCCTGTGACCCTGTCCCATGTCCCCGTGACCCTGTCCCGGTGTCCCGGTGACCCTGTCCCGGTGCCCCGGTGTCCCGGTGTCCCCCTGACCCTGTCCTGTGTCCCGGTGACATTCCCGGTGTCCCTGTGACCCTGTCCCGGTGACCCTGACCCTGTCCCGGTGTCCCCCTGACCCTGTCCTGTGTCCCGGTGACATTCCCGGTGTCCCGGTGACCCTGACCCTGCCCCGGTGACGCTCCGGCCCCGCAGCGCCTTCGCCACGCTGGAGGAGGAGGCGTGCACGGAGCTGGTGCCGTACCTGAGCTTCATCCTGGACACGCTGGTGTTCGCCTTCGGCAAGTACCAGCACAAGAACCTGCTCATCCTGTACGACGCCATCGGCACGCTGGCCGACTCCGTGGGCCACCACCTCAACCAGCCGGTGCGTCCCGGTGTCCCCAGACCCCCCGGTGTCCCCCGGTGTCCCCAGACCCCCCCGGTGTCCCCCGGTGTCCCACGGTGTCACCAAACACCCACAGTGTCCCACGGTGTCCCCAAACACCCCCGGTGTCACCAAACCCCTCCCAGTGTCCCCAAACACCCCCGGTATCCCACAGTGTCACCAAACACCCCTGGTGTCCCCAAACCCCCCCGGTGACCCACGGTGTCCCCAAACCCCCCCGGTGTCCCACGGTGTCCCCAAACACCCCGGTGTACCACGGTGTCCCCAAACACCCCCGGTGTCCCACGGTGTCTCCAAACACCCACGGTGTCCCACGGTGTCCCCAAACATCCACGGTGTCCCCAAACACCCCTTGGTGTCACTAAACCCCTCCTGGTGTCCCCAAATCCTCACCGTGTCCCACGGTGTCACCAAACCTCCCCAGTATCCCCTGGTGTCCCCAAACCCCCACAGTGTCCCCAAAACCCCCTCTCCAGTGTCCCCAAATCCTCACCGTGTCCCACGGTATCCCCAAACCCCCTCTGGTGTTTCCAAAACCCCCCCGGTGTCCCCAAACCCCCCGGTGTCCCCTGGTGTCCCCAAACCCCCCTTGGTGTCACCAAACCCTCCCCAGTGTCCCCAAATCCTCATGGTGTCCCCAAACCCCTCCCAGTGTCACCAAAACCCCTCTGGTGTCCCCAAGCCCTCCGGTGTCCCCCGGTGTCCCCAAGCCCCCCAGTGTCCCCTGGTGTCCCCAAGCCCCTGGTGTCCCCTGGTGTCCCCAAGCCCCCCGGTGTCCCCCGGTGTCCCCAAGCCCCCGGTGTCCCCTGCTGAGCCCGGTGATGACCACAGACATTCGAATCCCGAATTCCCCCTGTGGATCTCTGTGCTCTGAGGGCCTCAGGCCACGGCTGGTGGCCCCTGCTGGCTGTCCCCAACCCCTGCTTGGTGTCCCCAACCCCTGCTGGGTGTCCCCAAGCCCCCCGGTGTCCCCCGGTGTCCCCAAGCCCCCGGTGTCCCCTGCTGAGCCCGGTGATGACCACAGACATTCGAATCCCGAATTCCCCCTGTGGATCTCTGTGCTCTGAGGGCCTCAGGCCACGGCTGGTGGGCTTGGTGTCCCCAACCCCTTCCTGCTGTCCCCAACCCCTGCTTGGTGTCCCCAACCCCTGCTTGGTGTCCCCAATCCCTGCTGGCTGTCCCCAACCCCTGCTTGGTGTCCCCAACCCCTGCTTGGTGTCCCCAACCCCTGCTTGGTGTCCCCAACCCCTTCCTGCTGTCCCCAACCCCTGCTGGCTGTCCCCAACTCTTTTGGGGTGTCCCCAGCCCCTGCTTGGTGTTCCCAATCTCTCTCTCCTGTCCCCAACCCTCTCAGGGTGTCCCCAACCCCTCTGGGGTGTCCCCAGCCCCTCTGAGATGTCCCTAGCCTTGTGTCAACCCAGCCCGGTGTCCCCTGTCCCCAACCCCTCTGGGGTGTCCCCAGCCCGGTGTCCCCTGTCCCCAACCCCTCTGGGGTGTCCCCAGCCCGGTGTCCCCTGTCCCCAGCCCCTCTGGGGTGTCCCCAGACCCCCTGGGGTGTCCCCAGCCCGGTGTCCCCCTGTCCCCAACCCCTCTGGGATGTCCCCAGCCCGGTGTCCCTGTCCCCAGCCCGGTGTCCCCCTGTCCCCAGGAGTACATCCAGAAGCTGATGCCGCCGCTGATCCAGAAGTGGAACGAGCTCAAGGACGAGGACAAGGACCTGTTCCCTCTGCTGGAGGTGGGGCAGTGGGTGGCCCCAGGGGGGGGTGACCGTCCCCGAGCCACCCCCCCACGATGTCCCCCGCTGTCCCCAGTGCCTGTCCTCGGTGGCCACGGCCCTGCAGAGCGGCTTCCTGCCCTACTGCGAGCCCGTCTACCAGCGCTGCGTCACCCTGGTGCAGAAAACGCTGGCCCAGGCCATGGTGAGCCCCTCCCCCGCCCCGGGGGGGGTCAGGGGGGGTGACACCCACGGCGACAGTGACACTGTCACCCCCCCCAGATGTACAACCAGCACCCCGAGCAGTACGAGGCCCCCGACAAGGATTTCATGATCGTGGCCCTGGACCTGCTGAGCGGCCTGGCCGAGGGGCTGGGCGGCCACGTGGAGCAGCTGGTGGCCCGCTCCAACATCATGACCCTGCTCTTCCAGTGCATGCAGGTGACAGGGCTGGGGGGGACGCCCCTGAGCCCCCCAAAACCCCCGGGGTGTCCCCCAAAAAAGCTCAGGGGTGCCCCGGCTGTGCCCGGCAGGACACGATGCCCGAGGTGCGGCAGAGCTCCTTCGCCCTGCTGGGCGACCTCACCAAGGCCTGCTTCGTGCACGTCAAGCCCTGCATCGGTGAGTTTTGGGGTTCCCCTGGGCCGGGGGGGGACGCCCCCGAATTCATCTCGGGGTTTGGGGGGGGGTCTGTGCTCAGCTGTGCCCCCTCCCCAGCCGAGTTCATGCCCATCCTGGGCACCAACCTGAACCCCGAGTTCATCTCGGTCTGCAACAACGCCACGTGGGCCATCGGCGAGATCTGCATGCAGATGGGTGAGAGACCCCCCCCGGCACCCCCGAACTTCTCTGACCCCCCCCGGGCACCCCCAGACCCCCCTTGGGGACCCCGAAACTGAGGGACCCCAAAACTGAGGGACCCCGAAACTGAGGGACCCCGAAACTGACTGATGGGGACCCCGAAACTGAGGGACCCCAAAACTGCTGGGACCCCAAAACTGAGGGACCCCGAAACTGAGGGACCCCAAAACTGATGTGGGACAGGGCTGGGGGGGACCCCAAAACTGCTGGGGGACCCCAGAACTGCTGGGGACCCCGAAACTGAGGGACCCCAAAACTGCTGGGACCCCGAAACTGACTGGGACCCCAAAACTGACTGACCACAAAACTGCTGGGGACCCCAAAACTGACTGATAGGGACCCCAAAAACCTGCCGGGGACCCCAGAACTGCTGGGGACCCCAAAAACTGATAGGGACCCCAAAACTGACTGACCCCAGAACCTGCTGGGGACCCCAAAACTGACTGATAGGGACCCCAAAAACCTGCCGGGGACCCCAAAAACTGACAGGGACCCCAGAACTGCTGGGGACCCCAAAAACTGATAGGGACCCCAAAACTGACGGGGACCCCAAAAACTGGGGGGGAACAAGGCTGGGAACCCCAAAATTGACAGTGGGGAAAGAGAGACCCCAAAACTGCTGGGGGGACCCCAAAACTGCTGGGGGGACCCCAAAACTGCTGGGGCTTTTTGGAATGCAGATTTCTTTTATTTAATTGTATCAAATTGATTGAATTTGTGGAGAGGAAGGAGAAGAAAAAAGGGTCAGGGTTTGTTTTAAAAGGTTTATTTTAAAAAAATATCATTATAGTTCAGAATTTTATTGTGTTTTAAAGTTTTAAATTGTAATTTTTTAATTATAGTTCAAAATTTTATTACGTTTTACAGTTTTAAATTGTAATTTTTAAATTATACTTCAAAATTTCATTACGTTTTACAATTTTAAATTGGGACTTTCACTGAGTGATTGATGCAAAATGCAAAATTAGAAGTACAGAAATATGTAGATATTATTGAAATCTTAATATTATAACTACAGAAATATGTAACTACAGTAAAATAGATCAATATAAATATGTAAATTAGGTGGAATATGTAAATAGATATTATAAATGTTAATATGCAAGATATATAAGAATAAATATAAATAGATACTATAAACATAAATATAAATATGTAAAATAGATTGAATATTTAAATATAAATTATTAAATACATAAATATACATTATTTATATATTTTTAATATATATTTAAAATATATAAAATAAATATATAAATAGATAATATATATAAATAGGTACTATAAATATGCAAAATATATAAAATAAATATATACATAGGTACTATAAATATGTAAAATCTGTAAATATATCAACAGATACTAAAAATATAAATATGTAAAATAGATAAATATATAACTAGATATTGTAAATACACAAATATAGAAAATTAAATAAACAGATGAGTTACCAATAGATCACCACGTAAATATCACGAATACACAAAGAAACACCTGAAAGAATTGGATGTAAAATGACAAATCCCAAATCCTCAAACCCCAATCCCCAAATCTCCAATGCCCAAATCCCCAGTCCCAAACCCCCCAAATCCCACACCCCAAATCCCAAACCCCTCAAATTCCCAAATCCCAAACCCCAAATCCCCAAATTCCCAATTCCCAAACCCCAAATTCCCAATTCCCAAACCCCATAATTCCCGTTTTCCACCCCTAAATCCCCCTTTTCCACCCCAAAATTCTGCTTTTCCACCCCAAAATCCCCCTTTTCCTCCTCTAAATGTGCACCTCCCCAAAATCCCCCTTTTCCACCCCAAAATCTCCCTTTTTCACCCCAAAGTTCCCCATTTTTCACCTCAAAATCCCCCTTTTTGCCCAAAATCCAGGTTTTTCACCCCAAAAATCCCCATTTTCCCCCAGGTGCACCTGCCCAAAATCTCCATTTTTCCCCCTCAATTCCCCATTCTTTTCCCCCCTAAAATCCCCATTCTTTTCCCCCCTAAAATCCCCATTCCCCCCCCCAAATCCCCATTTCTCCCCTCAAAATCCCTCTTTTTTTCCCCAAAAATCCCCATTTCTCCCCAAAATCCCCGTTTCTCCCCCCAAAATCCCTCTTTTTCCCCAAAAAATCCCCATTTTTGCCTAAAAAATCCCCTTTTCTCCCCCCCAATTCCCCCATTTCCCCCCCCAAATCCCCTTTTGCCCAAACCCC